>NW_028277738.1:0-68083 GCF_059751315.1 Micrasema longulum
TCATCAAGTTCAAATTATGATTTTACATTGTTTCTTTAAGAATTGTCAATTTAATAATAATAATTGTAAACAGTTACCAAAAAGCAGAGTCGTCATAATTATAATAATTAAAAAACTGTATTTAGTTTTTTTTTTACATTTAACCGGTGACCGGGTTTGAACGTGACCGACATTGTCACACCGTTTGAATTAAAATACATTTCCACCAAAAAATGTCAGCAGAGAAACTCAATCTTTCAAGAATTATTGTTGTCATAAGAAGAATACGGATTACCTATAATGACAGTTTTAGTGACATCGACATATAACATTGTAAATACCATATTTTTATCAGATCTGTTAAAGACATTTTACACTTATCTCCTGCCTAACTTTTAATTTAAGCGTTTAATTTTTAATTTTTTTTTTTTTATTTTAACTTTTAATTTTAACTTTTGATTTTAACTTTTAATTTCAACTCTTAATGTTTAAACACAAGTGATGAAACAGAGTATTAAAAAAATAAAACATAATTACATAGCAATGAAATACATATTATTTTATGTACTTTTTATTTCATATTTTTATTTTTGAATATATATTTTTTGAGAATTTAATTATTTTTACCACTCTCCTCCCGCATTCAAAATAAATTAATGTGATATCTTTAATTGGTCTTACTTTTTTTATTGTTCTGTTGTACCTTGTATTTATATAAAGACTGTATGGTTTCCTTAATAAATAAATAAATAATGAAATTCATATCTCACCATAAATTGTGTTGTGCTGATTGCCTGATAATTATTGGGAGGCGCTCTAATTTCACACAATCAACATGGCTTAATTTATTACAGTATAATTAATAAAAGTAAATTTAAGTCACATTTTAAACGATTTTGCCACTTGGTTCATATTCAATACCCCAGTTTTTGTCAAATGGCTCATTTTTAATTTTTAGGAGATTCTTTTGTCACAAAATGTATGCAAATGTTGTATATCGAGGCTATACTAACATAATGCGTTAAGTCAAATGTCTCTATTTATTTAAACTATTTTTTTTATATGTGTGTAAGATGTTGATTTTAAATTTTATGATATGTCTAAAATAAAGATTACTCTTTCAAAGCTTTAAAAAAAATTCAAATAAAAGAAAATTGTGGGAGAAATAATGCGTTAAATGAATAAAAAAGCTTTAAATGCGATTATCTTGGATCTTGTTTTGATGGTTTAATGCATTCGTAAAGCCTCGATATACACATCAAATGATTTGTTTTAAATATATTTTTACATTTGTTATTATCACAAGGCTCATACTGTAGAAAGTTTAGAAAAAAGTGAATGAACAAGAGAAACAACAACAAACCATCACGTGTTTCCCCTCAAGGGTAGGCACAGAGGATAAAATGCCGTATCAGTCTGTCTTTGCAAACATATCGCGCTTTCTCTACATTCACACATCTTCTCATGAACGCGCGCCGACTATTCCGATTATTATAAAAGTGGATGAAAACTGTATATTAGCTCATTTTCATCAAAAACGTCACGTAGCTCATATTTGATCAACAATGACATCTTATTTTAAGACAATTTAGTAAAACAAAATATTATATCGACACTGGAATGAAAAAAAATTACCGAAAGACATGTGGCAACTTTACAGACGAGCCAACTACTATTTTTTATTTTTTTAATAAGTAAAAAAATCTCATAATTACGTATTATGTTGGCATGATTGCTACATAATTGAAATAGAAATTAAAAATACAAGAATCTTTTATAATTAAAAAAACATATATCTTTAATTGTCTCTTCCATAAAATTGCTACATATCGCTCGGTAACTTTTTCCTTTCCAGCGTCGATATGCACAATACGAGATATACGTTTGGGTGGATTTTGAGGATTTAGCCAAACAGTAGTCTGTCTAAACAGTATCACATTTATGATTAAAATATGAAAACAAAAACGGCCAATATTTTATATAACTGTTACATGTTTATTTTAAATGTTACGAGTAGCTGTTATTTTTCTTTCCAAATTATTTCGTATCACGAACTGACCCAGTTTCATCTGACACGTGGAAATTTGATAAGTCAGTTCGTGTAGGAATATTTACGAAGCAAGCTTTTGTGCGGATTTTAGTGTGAATAAAGTTTCCGAGATAAATACATCAGTAGAGCAGAGGCAGACATGATGGATAGAGATACGCGTATCTAGATAACGAATGGTTAGCTTTACAAAACTTGATATACAATGCCAATTTCGCTAGATCACAGCCCACTTACTAAAGTAACTCGTTACTTGCAAGGCATAGTAAGTAAAAAATAATAATTCTTGAACGTCTTTTAGAGGTTAAAATATTTTTATATTTAAACTATAAAGTATTTTTATTATTATAATAAAAATATTTTTGATATTTTATACAAATGGCGTTCTCAACGTGCGTATAAAAAATCGAATTATTTTGAATAAACACAAATGAACAACCTTTAAAATTTAAAGTGAACAAATGAAAGTTGTATTCATTCATTTTTTTGAATCTTTGCAATGGGCTTATTTTTGTTTATTTTAATTGTTGTTTTTTAGGTTTTTAAAAAAGTTTATACATCGTCTCCCTACTCGAAAATACACAAATGATTAAAAACGATATTTTGACTAACTAATATTTGATAAAATCATTTTGGACAGAAAAATAGTTGCATAAAGAAATAGTAATTATATAGTAATAAGTAATGATATTTGCATAAAACTGAAATAATATATCTCTTCTTCTTCACGTGTCATGTCGGGTCCCCCCGACGTTGACGATCACTTGGGAGAAAGCTTCCCTATCCTGAGCAGTGCGAAACAGATCCTCCACAGTTCTATGTCGAGCCGGGAGATTCTTCGCACCCCTGGTCCATTTAAGGACCGCCCGGGACTCGAGGCCATTGTTTGGTTTCTCTTCATAGTGATATCCTAGGAATTATTGACCGAAGTGGTTTTTCTGGAGGGGTCCCGTTTTATGGCGCCGGACACTCGCCATTTATCCTCTCCCTATCTGCTATGGCACTGATGTTAATGCCAGTAGCCACATTGCCCAGGGCTCGCGGGGCCAAAGAGACCACTCATGGACGCTAGGGAGTAGGACTATTGGTAGTGTTGCTGATGGAATGCAACTGCGGCATTACACGGCATTTTATATGTACATATTTTTCAGCAAAATATGCACCACCGCGGCCCTACAAAAATTTGAGCCCCAATATATCTAGTTAATGTTATGTAATGAAATAAAAACAAAACAAAATAATAAACATTTATATGTAGTAAAAATATATCTGAGGTAAAACTATTAAACTGAGCCAAAAAAAAAATCAATTAAGTATATCGTATTATCAGAGCTATGATTTTTTAAAGTTTTGCATTTCTAAAATAACTCCGCGTGTGACTTAAAAGGTTATTCCATGTCAGTTTTTCCGACTGGTTCGTTTACGGAAGAAAAATCCGAATATCTTTCACAGCTCTCATATCATTGGTTGGTTCATATGAACCAGTGACGTCGTTCAAAGTAGTGCGTTTTTATTTAAAATAAATATAAAAAAATCGTACGTTTTTAAGAAATTTTGCTTTACAATTTAATGATTTGTATCCAATTTCCCGTAGGGCTGAAGGTCCTCATTCAATTATCCCTGTATTTGTCTTGTCATTTATATTACATTCCTTTAAAATTGAACAGCTTCTGTTAAGATACTACCTTTCCCAAGAAGAATATGGTTAATACTGTGGGCGAAATAAAAAAAAACAAATAAGTTAATTCCCAAATATAATAGCACTTGAACTCTCCCATCCCGGTGATGTGTAGATAGTACAAATGGCATCTAATAACTTTGATATCTCCATAAATATGAAAAATTATGAGTTGAGATTTTTGGTATTCTTCCATTTTACATTTACGTATGGGCTTATTTTTTTAATTGAATAATTTATACTTACTGGGAAAAAAAAAGCATTTTACCAAAAAGAAGATATATCACTAATAAAATGGAAAGTTTACCAATGTATCGCATGTTGCATAAGTGGTAAAAAAGTAATAATCCTACTATATTACATGAAGTTTCGCATAAATAAATTGTCTATGTTTTTATGAATGTATGTATGCGTATGCGCATGGGTGTATGTACATGTGTATATATGTGTATATATATATATATATATATATATATATATATGTGTGTATATATGTGTATGTCTATATGTATATGAATCAAAATGTGTATCCGAAGTTTATATTTTGTTTGTCTGTGCTCTATATTTTTTTTTTTTTTTTTTTTTTTTTGTTTATTTTTCCATACTGTTACATATTATGCATGTATTAAATTACATATTTTACATATTAAATTACATATTAAATTACATATTTTACATATTAAACATATTAAATTACATATTAAATTACATATTAAACATTAGAAGAGAAAAAGAGAAAAAATACATATTCTAAAAATAAACATAGCCTTAAATTTGGAAAAAATGCCCACAAAGACTTAAACGTCTGAGCGTGGGCCATTCCTTTTTTATTGTTTTTGGTGAATTTTTTGGTATACAAACACAAATATGACAATGCCATTAAAAATCATACATAAATAACAGGAAAATGACATAAACAATGTAATTAAGACATTAAAGTTTAGAAAATGCTGTTGTACGACTCTTTCACAATAGGTGTATATCTGTATTTTCCATGCTGATCCAAGTCCTCAAAGCCGCTTTAAACTTTGGAAGGGATTCTATATTTTGTATTTCCTTGGGTAGGAGATTAAAAGATCTTGGACCAACATGGAAAGAGTGTCTCTGTGCAAACTTAGTTCTGCATCCTGGAACCGACAGTACACTTTCTGATCTGCTACTAGTCCTATTTAAATTATTGCCAAACAATTCCCTATTTTTGTGTACATATTTTAAGCATTGTAATAAATATAACTTTTTTAAATTAAGGAGTCCGCTCTCTATGTACAATTCGTTACTAGGAAATAGTCTATGCTTTTTGTACATTATCTTAACTATACTCTTCTGTGCGATTTCTACAGGGCGACTATGTGCGTCCAAAACTCCACCCCATCCAATTATGCCGTATGTAACAGAAGACTGAATTAGAGCGTAATACAGCATTTTTAATTTTTCATAAGTTAAAATATTTTTTAATCTTTGGAAAACGTAAGATAAATATCTGATTTTGTCTGTTAATTTAGCTATATGTGTTTCCCATTTTAGCCTATAATCTATGTGGATACCCAGATATTTATAACTTTCACCTGAGCTAATTTTGTAACACTTATTACAGATATCTATATTACAATTTATATCGTGTATTTTAATTGACAAATTTTGTGAAATATAAATCTGTTAAAAATTATAATATATTAAAATGTAATTGCCTAGCTTGAAACGGGGTATGTACCCTTGTTAGCTGGGCAAAGTGAACATGGAATTGTATTTTGATAAAGAGTGTGAATAAATAAATTTATATTAATCCGCAAACAGCAAAGTATCCTAAATACCTTTCCCGGACGCGCGTTAGTAGCTTCCCGATTTTCGTCATGGGTGGTTTTTTCGCACGCGTAGAGAGCACGAGTTATTTTTTTTTCTTCATGTTTTTAGCAATTAGATTAAAAATATTATCACTTCTTACATCAACTGTGAATAATTGAAACAATTGACTATGCATATCAAATTTTTCCGCTAAAAAATCTCTCATTTTTTGCATGTGTAATGACTAAACAGCACCGTAACACGCGGAAGTTTTCGGGACAGTAAGGGAAAGGTTATAACGGAAATCAAATTCACAACAATGTGATAATTCTGTACGATGCGTACTTGATCTGTGTTTGTTTGTTACTTTTAGTTTCAATAATTGAAACGACTTGCCAGCTTTTGGCAGTAACCAAGCGTATTACACCGTTGGCGTTGTGTTCGTGGTTCTGTGTGTATAATAATGTGATACTGGATGAGGTACAAACACTAAGGTAAAGAGTACGCATTGGATGTACCCTTCTTCGGCAATTTATTGTCCACGAGCTAAAGTTGGAAGCGCCGCAATTATTTATATCACGTTTCTCCATCGGATCCAATTCGAGGGATTGTTTCGCTATTACGTGTTCGTGCTCCGACACATTCTTGGAGCACGCCATTTTGTTAAATGTACTTTATCTATATAAATAAATAAAATTGTGTTGCTAAATTATTTCTTTAGCATACTCAAAGGACAAATAATATTGTTCTAAATGTTATTTAATATTTTTATAAAACCACTTACCGATGTTTCAATGTCTACCGGTTTCAAGACGCACCCGTCTCTTCGACAGGAAACCAATGAAATCAACGTGCAAACCAACATGCAAAACCCACTATACACCTTCACCATAGTTGTTGCACAAAAAAACAAAACCAGCGCGACATGCATTTTAATAAACACATGCACTGATCTGGACAACACATGCACTGATTAAATTATGAAAATATTATATGTTGTTTGAAAAATAGTTGAAAAGGGGTAGAGGGGATGGAGGGAGGGGGTGAGCTTAATAGGTTTAATAGGGTGACCCTTACAGTGGAACATCGTATATAGGACTACATTGAAATTATTGAGAAATTGCACTTATGGAACGTACATGATCAGAATGTGAATTGACAACCTCCAAATCGGTGTTTACGTAGGAAATTTTTAAGGTATTTATTGTGTAAGCAGACAATTGGTAGAATTCCATATTTAATTTGGTGATGTATCCAAAATAAAACAAGTTTATTGGATTATAATTCTACTTTATTTTTTATAATTTTATTACAAAAAATAAAGTAGAATTCTAATCCAATAAACTTGTTTTATTTTGGATACATTACCAAATTAATTTTTAAGGTATTGATTTTCTGCAAAATTTTCAAGTAATGTAGGGACAGACCTTTTTTTAAGCCAATCAACAGGCTTATTACTACACCAATAGATTGGCATTAATGATATACAATACGTTAATGCCTACACATAAATAAATTGATCACGACACCAGAGAAAAGGTAAAAATCAGACTCCCATTTAGAAAAAAGGCGAAGTCACAAAATTAAATTTTATATAAGGAAGTAAAAAATATAATGATAAATGAGGAAAAAAGATCTACGAAGAAAAAAAAAAAGAAAATTCAAACAAAAGTTTAAGAAATGTATGTGTAACAACTTGTAACTGAAATATATGTACATTGTTATTATTAGAGCACACATAAGAATATGCTTATGTGTGCCCAATTTCAAGATTTAAAATATTTAAAAAATTAAAAAATTAACAAATTACAACAGAGATAAAGAACATCTTAGGTAAGGAAATATGGAAGTCTAGACATTTAGAGGGCTTTTAACCTGTCGTCGGCTGGTTTAAGTGGCCACTTTACACACTGTGTCACATTTACCATTTTGCCTATGTTTGAACATCTATATTTCTTAAATTCTTCCATCTGTTTTTTGTGAAGTTAAAGAGCTGAAACCTTTATTGTTACGAAGAGATTCATTTGGTCGAATTATTTCACATACTAGGCAACGCCTGAAAACAATTTTTATATTTTTAAACTTCTTCTTGGGCCAGTTGGCTTTATTACCTATTATTTATATTTTGATTGGTCGAAATGTTTGGAGACAAAAGATTGAGTTTCACCCCGTTGGAAGTCATTAAGATTAAAAATTGACGACAGAGATGGGAACATTTGTTACACAGTGTGTAAAGTGGCCACTTAAACCAGCCAGCGAAAGGTCATTAGCCCTGTAAATGCCGTTACGTCCATATTCACTTCTCTAATAGTAATTGATGACACATTAGCATCATACCACACGCCAATACTTCTATACATCAACTGAACATCAATGTTTACACATGCAAATATTTCTTATGTGTGTACTTGTATAATATTTTCCAGTTGTTTTTATAAAACCCGTTATTGGTCAACTGTATTATTGTATTTATAAAATTAGTTACAGTACAACTTTATTAATCGGCCTCGTGATGTAATAATCAGCGCGTTTGCCTATCATGCAAGAGGTCTCGGGTTCGATTCCCGACATGATATATTAATTTAAAAGGGTGGTTTTACACCAGAATATTTCATAATCCCTGGACTGGTACCTTAAGCGTAAGACTGATTGTCTTAAGGTAACTAATTTTAAATTTTAAAAATGATCAAGAAACGCTGCGATTGGTGTACCAATGCAGGAAAGAATTAAGGAAATCCTGATTCAATTTATAGCATTACCAATTAACATCCAAATATTACTTTCATGTATAAGAAACTAGGGTATAATTTCTTCAATATTTAAATATTTATCTGATAACAGTATGTATATATAGATCTTAACGATTTTAAATAATATATTTGTCAATTGCTACATAATGTTATAAAATGTTGTAGAATATAATCATTAAATAATTATTAAGCTCTTATTATGTAAATATAAATAAGTTCTCATAAATTATCTTTATCTATAGAATAGTAAATCTATGTCAAATATGTTTTCATTATATATTTTTGTTGTAAAATATGTATTATCAAGGTTTTGGGTGTTTTTCTTAATAACGCATACTATTATTGCGATTTATGTTTTATTTCCAATTGTTGTAATTTTAATATTAAGATCTATTATGTTCCATGCACCTATTTTAAAAATGTTCAGGTTTATCTGTTGTTCCTGCTTTGTCTGTAATATTATTTTGCTCCCATTTAACATTTGTAAACTCTGTTTGTTTCTGGCTAGTATTACAAAGAATGGTAAAAGCCATAATAAAAGAAGAAAAAAAATCCTGGGTTTGATTTGTTTTTTATCTAAGGTCGATCAATTAATTTTATACGTATTTTTAGCGTGTTTTCAAGATTTTCATGGCTGACGACACCTAGAGCAAAGCCCGATTAAAATCTTCTGACCAATTAATTCTGCAATGTTGTACTAACTAACACGGTGCTCTGTATATGGCTCTTTACGAATTAAACAAGGGCGTCGAAGTTTAATTAAAATTTACTAAAATTTGAATATCAAATTATTTTTAATCAACAGAGAATGGAAACATTTTGAGAATAAAATATGTATGTCTAGGCATTTATAGGGCCTTTAACCTATCTTTGGCTGGTTTTAGTGGCCACTTTACACACTGTGTAACATTCACCATTTTGCATTTGTTCAAACATCCACATTTGCTCTACTCTTCCATTTGTTTCTGAAATAAAAGAACTGAAACCTTCATCGTGTGGGTGAGATTCATCCGGCTGAAACAATTAACCTAGTAGGCAACGCCTGTAAACAATTGTCCATAGTAAAACAACTTCCATAGGAAGGAAATCAAACCTGTCTACGAACATTTGGACATACTCAAAACATTGTATTTAAATCTCTAGGTTCTTGGCCTCATAGAGCTAGGGATACGTCATTATTTTTTGTAATATGTATTTGTATTTACGCAATATTTTTTTTTTCTTTTACGTAATGGGAAACGCTAATGTAAATATATGTATTTAATTAATAGGATCTCTAAAATGGTTTGGTCGCGTAGAACGAATGTACGACGAAACAATAGTAACACAAGTATATATGGCGAAAATGAACGGTAACGTGAGACGAGGATAACCAAGGAAGACGTGGCATGATCAGATAAACCAAAATCTTAAGTCTGGTCATGTCAAAAGCAGACAGAACCGAGGGGCATGTATGACAAGATGAATAAATATGGAAGAAGCTAGGAATATATGCCAGGATAGACGTGTGTAAAATGGCTTGATGTTAGTAGTAGTAAAAAATTGTATTTAATAGTAATATTGTATTTATATTTGCTATCTGAATAAAAAATTTAAATTAAAAAAAAATAATAATGGCGTCATGATCATTGTGCCCTTTTTACTTCTTGAATCGGAGAAAATAGTTAGGTATAGCAAAAATTGACATGCAATATATCAGATATTTTGGATCGAAAAGTGATATTTATGTTGTGTAAATATTACCGAAGGAAAAAAAATATTCAATAAATAACAAGGGTTATATTATCTGTCAGCTCATTTGATGTTTGAAACGGCGATATCTGAAGATAGGAGTTTAGCAACAGAGGCGTGAGAGCTTCGGCAATTTATAAGGCAATTGGCAGCGATAAAGGACGCCAAGGCTTTTAGCGCAGAGAAGGAGAAACTACTATTTGATATGATCTAAAAGAACAGTCTGGATAAAGCACGCGTCTTATCAGATCAAAGCCTCCAGAAACACTAACAATCCTACAATGTACGCCTTGACTAGGATCCAATAACCTCTGTATTGAATACGGACTTTGAATATTTGCAAATTTAAAATGGAGACAGGGGAGTTTTTGAAAAGAAAATTTGGAATTTTCCATATTTATAAATAAAAAACTAATGCCATAGAATTAAGAATAGTCCAGGGGAAGCGTAGAATCATATTTGAATACATCAAACTGTTCCCGAAAATTCCCCCACCATGCTCCACTTTCCCCGCGCGCATTCGTGATGTCGCCGCGTAATGTTGCACGATGGGAAAAAATACAATCATAACACAAATGTAAGGTAAAAAAAAAAAAGTAATCGGTTAATTTCTCTAAAATTTTATTATGCACGCGGAAATATTGATTGACACAACAGAGTAGATAAATAAAGGGCCATTTAAAAAGAGTAATTGAATTAATGAACTTTAAACTAAAATATTTTTAAAATTTTTTTTTTACATTAGACGGATATTTTTTATATCATGTTAAATAATATTTGATGTTTTAAAGATAATGTTGGCCAAATGTCTACCACAGAGTTGTTTAATCCGAGGTCAAATTTTCATTAGTTCTCTCATTAGATGAGCAAAGTAGGGTAAAAAAAAATATTACCCAGGCAACACTAACGAAATATCTATTTTGATTTCTTCGACAATCTGACACATGGAAAAATAATTTAATTTTCAAGTAATGTATTTGCTACTAACACATTCATTTGCTACCGACACATGAAATGTGATCCCATCCTGTTTCTTTAAAATCCTAGCGGCACGACACGGCAAAGTTAAATTCAAATCAGAAGATCCGTACTGAGCGACGTCTACAAAGAAACTAATGGATCATAAACGTAAAACTACTCATTTATGAGTAGTTTAGTCGCCTTCTGTTTGATGCTCGTATGCGGTTTCTGGACTATTCTAAATTCTATGAATAATGATATTTAAATTCACAAATATGCCAATTTAAGCATCTATTTTATTTCCATAAAAAAATACAAACTTCGACAAACAATAAATTTGCACCAACTAAAATGT
Organism: Micrasema longulum; assembly: GCF_059751315.1. NCBI lineage: Eukaryota > Metazoa > Arthropoda > Insecta > Trichoptera > Brachycentridae > Micrasema > Micrasema longulum. Next base: position 11,283 of record NW_028277738.1, read on the forward strand.
TTAGAGTTCTATGAGTCCGAATGGATTAAAAATACAGTTCTGCGTGTGAAATAGAACTAGCATCTTGGATGAGTGCTTTTGACTCGATAGCTGCTTTCATGTATAAAATCCTGAATAATCAAATCTAGTGGAGATAACTGCGTCTCGTGGTGTAGTGGTTAAAGCGTTCGTCTACCATATTTGGGGCTCCAGGTTTAATTCTCGGAAAGGCCGATGTAAAATATTGTTTAGAAAGGAGGTTCTACAGTGCAATATTTCATTTTCCTGGACTAGCACCTGAAGCGTCAGGCTGATCACCTTCATATAACAGATGATCGATAAACGCTGCATTTAGTGTACTGACGCAGGGTCTTATGAACCATCAGATTTCAAAAAGTAATTTGGAAATACTTTTTTCTTATGACCAGTCGTTGGCTGATTTAAGTGAACTTTACAACATATTTATCAAAATGCAGACAATGTTGGATTCCACCCATAGGGATTGACGTTTTTTGCACAAAAGGGAAAATTATTTATTTAATTTTGCACCACAACAGGCAGAAGGCCCAATTACAGTGGTGAGTTACATTACAGAACACCCAGGTTTGAGAAAAATCATGTTTAATTTTTGTGTTGTCATCGGGGATCGAACCCGGAACCTCCCGTGTGTGAGTCAAGCGTCTTGACCCCTGCACTACGGTGGCTGCCTAGCTTCTATAAGACTAGGCGCGAGCCCTGTAAATGCCGAGACATCCATATTCCCTTCTCAAAAATGATATTCCTCTCTGTTGCAATAAATGTCAGTCAGATTCCACTTTAAAAATGAGCTCCGATTTAAATAGATATGGATGTTAAAACATAGACCTTTCCTTTAATTCCCTGTTTTCTATTAAATACTCATTAACGTTTCGTTTTTCGCACCTAATGGTGCATAGAAAACTACATTGATATATCAATATCAACAGCAGCGTATCTCATTATTTTTCTTGTCACGTGAAGGTAAGATGGATAAGTCTTACGCTTCTGGTGCAAGTCTAGTGATTACGAAAAACTGCAGTGTGAAATACATTTTTTATAAATATTTCTTGACAACTATGTCGCAAATCAAAACCGTACTCATAGAAGATATGCGAGTACAAACCAGGAGCGAATCGTCCATATAATCGATTACACGCAGCTTACTATTATATTCAACTATTAATAATAATGTTTTATAGTAGTTGTATTTATTATAAATTTACGTCACCGTTTATATATTCCTTAAAAAAATACATATAAACATCTAAAAGCGCACGGACTGGCTGATTACTGCAGCTTATTTTTCGCTACAAAATGTATACTGTATTTTAACATCCATAAACCCAGTAGGCATATTTTCCTTGCTGAGTTCACTCGCAGATTACTGAAATTTTTTGAAGCTTCTGTATTTGGAGAGTAGCATTTCGAACATTATTTTCCAAAGACCATTTTCGTTTGATAGTATTCTGTTGACATATGACGCCAGTTTTTTTGTCCGTGCGTCTTAGTTACTGGTGCTGCGTTCGATGTTGTCAATTTTTGTCATTATTCATTTTTAGTTTAGAAGGAAACAAAGCTGACGGCTTAGCGGTAACGTCGCCGACGGTCACGTGACATTTTTATTGCAATATTATTGCGAATATGTCTAATAAATGTTACTGTTATGTTATGTAAAGTAATGTAAAATGTAAAGTTAAAACTATGTATTTTGGTATAAATAAATATCTCAATCTAAACTGATTGTTTTTTTTCTAATCTAAAAGTTATAAATTGTTGTTTTTTGTTGTATTCTTGGTAAAAATTATTTTAATCAAAAATAACTAGGTTTTCCATCTTCTATAGTCAGCAAATGAAATTGGAGCTGGAGAAATGAAGTTTTTTTTACACAAAACCATAGAAAAAGAAGCCGTGTACTTATACGTACTTTATTGCTTATATGTATGTACGTACATGCAGGTACAATTTTTGTTTTTAAAAATTTAGCCTACCCATAAAAAAGTCACCGTTTGCTACTGGTATAAGCTGACCATTAGATCACCGAGCTAACGAAGACAAGTATCGCATTAATATATTTATAACTTCATAGTCCCTGTACTGGCACATGAAGCGTATGACTGATCATCTTACCTTTATGTAAGAAAAAAAATGATCAAGCTACGATTGGCTTACCAATGTAGTACTCTATGCACCATTAGGTGCGGAAAGGGGATTTATGATGATGATGATTTAATTTCAGTATCTATTTTTTAAATATGTTTTTTCGCACCCCTACTGAAACAAAAAAAAACTTTTCTTTGAAAAAGATCGCTATTTGGCAATATGCCCGCCAAATAAACGAGTTAAATAAAACTGCTCGCGATATTTGCGTAGCATACGGTGAAGATACTGTGAATTCTTAATTAATTTTCTGTAAAATAATTAAGAACAATACGTTATTGATAATTTGTCCTCTTGTTTTCTTCATTTGGAATAAAGCGGACGCGTACACAATACCTCCTTATATTACATAACTTTCAAGATATACGCACATGGCATTCCATCCTCTCGGCTTACCACTTCAGGGAAATAGAGTATTGATAAAAACAGTGGTATCAATTTTCATTTCTAGCATTTTTAAGAGAAAAGTGCTTTTCTCTGTACGATCTTTTACCTTTATTTAAAATGGATATACTCGCTTATCGGGTTGAAATTTAACACTGAAAATACGCTGTGAAAAATCGCTAGAGCCATATTTCTTCTCTTCCATATATGCAGAAGGAGCATCTTTTCCAAGTTCTACATCTACATCTATTGTAGTCTTTACACTATCTTTACTGCACATTTCCCATCTTCTACCTCAGAGACTGCTAAGTGGCAGTTTGCGAACCAAAAACGATTATTGGTTGATTTTCAAATACAGATTACGTAATTTTACAAAGAATCAAACATTTTCAATTCAATTTTGAATTTTTTAAAATGGTATTTGTGGAAATTCCAATTATTTTGTTATTTCTTTCTTATCAGACCTATTAATTTATTTATCCTTCATTTTTCTGGATGAAATGACTTATGCCACATTGAATTATTTATTTTATAAATTACGAGCTGAACCCGGCAAAAAAAAAAAAAAACGATTAAATGAACACCGTCGAATGTCTAATATCAATTATTGTATTTAATTAAAATTAGATATGTATGTACTTATAAATATATTATTTCAGCGCGTAGGTTTTCACGGCCACTGTTACCAATGTGTATCTTTTTTGGGTGATCTCGTGTAAGTTGAATTCGTTCTGACGTCTCGGCTACAATTGCTGGAGCCATCTTCAGGGTAAAAGATGCCTCCTGCAATGGTAGCCGAAACATCGGAACAAATCTAAACTACACGGAATCACCGAATAAGATACATGGTTATTATTATACTGTGCAAAAAAGACAACTGCATGTCGGACCTTTCATGCCTAATTATAATAGACTAAATCAACGTTTCGTTGTCCCGTTTTCCGCACCTCAAAACTAAACCGATTTTTTTTTTACTGAGTGTGATTTTCCTTTTCGTTCGTTTTGCGTTTTTCAGAAAAAGTTATCATATTTGTAAAAACCCAAAGACAGCAAAGGGTGCAATTTAACACTAAAAGAGGGAGCATTTTGTCCAGATTCGATTAATTAAAATAATAAGCAAATGATAAGCATAGAAAAAAGGTAAAATTTTTACAGGAAAGTGTAGAGGTATTGTTATTATACTCTACAAGATAGTAGCTATTTGTGAGTTCATGCAAAATATATGATTTCATGGATTTCATGGATTAAACGGATTTAACCTCAAATAATAAATAAATAAAATATTTAAGATACTTACAATTTTTGAGTTATTACACACGAAAATATAGAGATTAAACAAAGATTACTTTAAAGTGAATTTTAATACTGGTGAAAACAGAGAAGGGCGAGTGACGTGTTACGCGCCCTTATATAGGTCCATTGGGCACTGCGGCCATAGACAACAACACATTCTCGTCTCTTACTCTCTGTTTCTCACAAAAGAAATATAGTAAAATCTGTGATATTTATTTTTCAATGGCGGTGTCAGCGTTTGTGATGTGAAGATTATAATAATTTTTCACACAACTTGGAGTTTTTATACATAGATCATCCTTCTTTTCGTCGATATTATCGTAATTTATTCAGTGTGGGATGTTAGAGGATTGACATGAATGACTCAAAGTCTTATGTTAAACATGTTCTTTGAATATTGAATTACTGGAGTTAATTTTTTTTGTTAATACAACATTTCAAATAATTATTTCATGCATTTTTTTTACATAGGTACTTCGCTCCCTCTACCGCATGTTCGAATTCTTAATTTGGTTCTTATCAGTGAAACATGTAAACAAATCATTTTTGCTTGTGTAAGCACGCACATTAGAATGATTTAAACATAAACTTTTTGCTACGCAGGCATAAGCAAAGTTATTGAGGATTTGAATGGGTCCCTTTTCATGCATGCTCTCTTATTATTCAGACATGTTTTAATTTATGTTGATGTCTCATAATTTCTTAGACTCGTAAAAAAACAAAAAGCGATATCTCAATGTTCTTTCTCAAAGGTCGCCAACCCCTGCCTACCTCTTCGGAACAACCCCTTTCATTGTAAAGTGATACGATAAAGAAAAGGGTCGAACGTGCATGAGAAAGGTGCATTATAACACAAAAGAGGTTATGGAGTACCCACTTAGTAGTCTTCTGTTAGTTCATTAGTAAACCCCATATTTTTCCATATAAGATAATAGTATTTTTATTTTCTTAAAATATTTTTAAAAATATTCCTTAAATATTATTTAAATAACTTTCATTTGAAATGAAAGAAAGTGGTCATAGTGGTTTTTTATTTGAATTTTTTTAGTTTAAAAAAATATAAGCGTTCTTATAATTTACCCAAATATTTCAATTTTGCTGACCATTTTCAACGAGTTGTAAATGACTCTAACTATTAGTGAATGGAAATCAAGTTTGGCTAGAGTGGGGTTCAAACCTCGGACCTCTGATCCGTGAGTCCGCAACACTAGCCACGGGACCACAACCCGATACATTTTAAAACGCTTCTTAACTATTTCGTTTGCCATCTCGCTTATATCGATCATCGTTGTATACTCGTATATCGTCGCAAGGCAAAAATCATTAACCCTTAAAAAAACAGTTTTGAGTTGAATATGCCAGTGTATTTGTGTGTTTGTATTTTTGCCAGTGTATTTGGCTGCCTATTAATGTTAATCAATTTCTTATCAGTCTACCAATAATAATCATTTTACATTAAACCATTGTTTCCTAAGACTTTTTCTTGATAGCCCATGACTTAAGTAAGCTAATCTTAAATAAAAAAAATTAAAGTCTCCCGAGACTTGTCCATTACAGTTTTAATTGAGTATAAATACAAATCTTTATATCTGATAATCTTATTAATTATAACTGTCCTATAATGAGAATACAATTATGTATTGCACATTTTTTATATTTTGAATAAAAAAAATGTTTTTTTAAATATCTAATATAACTTGAAGACCTCGTTCTATAAACATTAAATGTCCAAAATTGTCCAAATTAAATTATTGGATCCAAATTTGTTTCAACCGAGAGGGAAAACATTTTTGAGATGGGAATATTGAAGTCTATGCATTTACAGGGCTTATGACCTATCATTGGCTGGTTTAAGTGGCCACTTTACGTGTGTAAAGTGGTCACTTAAACACCTCCTTTTATCTACGTGTAGAATTTCCGGTTTCCGTTTTGAAGCCCCCGCAACGTTTTGACCGTAGAAAAAAAAGAGTATAATTTGTATAATTTGACATTTCAACCAGAGATTATGTCAACTTTCTAGGTTTTTCTAAATCGAAACGTTCGTAAAAATAACCATAACATAGAAATGAGCAAATTACGATGAACTAAATGAAGTAATCAAAGCAATATTCCATAGATTCTTGTCAGGTTAGTGAAAGTAAGAACGCCAACCGTTTCATGACGTCACTGCTGAAAAGTGACACACTGATTACAGTCATTTGGCGCGGTATTTGATAAATGTAACTTTAAAAAATGAAATCTTTGTAAATAACGCACAAAAAAAAAATATATTTTTGCTTAGTTAAATAGTACGCTAATAGAAAATAAATAAATTAGAAAACAGTGGAATTCCTCATTCTTTCGTCATTATTCGTTCTACATGATTAAACCATATCAGGGACCTTTTCTTAATCATATCAATTATACCTTATACCTGACCCAGATTTACACTCTCGCCTGATTCCATCATTTGTGACCCTAACAATTATTTATTTTTAAATCCATTTAACATATTTGTATCGGTATTCGTAGAATGTGATATTTTCCCATTGGCACGAGTAAGATAGGTAATACGTTTCAGCACGTTTGACATAATCCTGTTGTTGGTATTAGCAGTACCTGGAATTGGGGTCGGAGAGATTTGTATAATTCGATTTTGGACCGAAACCATACGAAAGCGAGAGTTGGTAATCCGCAAAACCCGAGTCATTCAGTGTGTATAAGAGATTTTGTCACATTTAAAAGCTTATCTCGTTTTGCTGAGGCTTATTTTTTCTTTGGTGAGTACTAAAAAAAGGCCGTTTAACCCTCGACTCGGTCAGGCCGTAAAATGTTACCCTTGAAAAGCATTTTTCTCCTAACCGAAACAGGGGTGAGCAAAAATATTCATCCTTCATTATTTGTTTCATTTATATTTGGTGCCTAGCATAATAATATTTGGCTGATTTATATAGCGCCATTTTTGTGAAAAATCACCCCAAAGGCGCTTTACAATTGTATACTTAAACTTACATTATAACTAGGCCAAAATGACATATTCTATTTTCTGATTTAAAATTGAGGGTATGATAAACTAAAGAAACGGGATTTTAGTTGGGATCTGAACTGACTGGGACTATCAATGTTTCGCAAGTTTGAAGGCAATTGGTTTCAGGCGGAGGGGCCGGCAACGGCAAAAACACGATCTCCGAATCTAGTGTTTGGGGAGCGCCGGATATCGACAAGTTTTCCTCTGCCCGAATCAAATGCTGAACTAAGAGTAGATTTTCTTTGACATGTATTTTCCCTAATACAAAGGTCTGATAGGTATCTTGGAGCCATTTCATCAAGGGATTTTAATACTGTCCAGCAAAGCTTGTATTTTATTCTCTCTGAGTAAATTTATAAAAAAAAATGGTAATCAGTTGGAACGAATTTCAGAAATTATGACGGGTGAGTCTTTAGCCTTACCGTTTGCGTGTTATCAAAACCCCTCGTCCAGGATTCTGGTTCAATTTCCCAGACATAACTATACTTTTCATCCCCCCAGACAGATAGTCAAACAAAACAAACAAACAAACCATCACGCTGTTTGCCCGTAAGGATAGGCAGAGTGGATAAAACGCCATATCACTCTATGTTAAAATACATATCTCGCTTCCTCTACATTCATACATCTTTTCATGCACGCGCGCTTTGATGCGCGCACGATTATTCCTACTTTTAACATGTCGATCTTCAAGTATTTGTTGGATTCAGTCAAACCATGCATTTCTTTCTTGGTCTTCCTATATTTCTGCATCCATCAACGTTCGCCTTGTAAATATTTTTAGCTGTTCTTTCGCTTTGCATGTCCAAACCAACGCAAGGTTCCTTTCTTGATTTTGTCTATAATGTTTATCTTAGCATTACATAGTGTACGGATCTCAACATTTGCGCATCAATCGTACATAGTTTTACACACATTTGCCCAAGAGATCACATTTCGACAGCATTCAGCCTTCTTTCATCCCTGATTTTCCAAGTCTATACTTCGCTCCCATAAATCAGGGTCAGGACTGGGACTTCATTGTGAACTGCTGATTTCGCAAAGACAGATGCTAGGTGTATGTCTAAGAGACATAATAAGAAATGAAGAAATAAGGCGCCGACCCGGAATCGTGAATATCATGGATCGTGCAGCAAAATTTAAATGGCAAGGGGCAGAATACTTGGCGAGGCAAAAGAATTGCAGGTGGACACCGAGAATAATAAAGTGGAGACCATGGGCAAACAGAAGAAGTGTTGGAAGGCCCCAGAAAAGATAAGTTGATAGCATTGCCACGATAACCGGTAAAATATGAACGACGAAAGCAGGTGATAGGAAGGAACGGAGACGTTTGGACGAGGCCTTTTTCCAGCAGAAGAGAGATATAGGCTGGAAAAGAAGAAGAAGATGGTCATGAATTTATGAAATATGATATATTGATATGCCATGTATTTTTTAATGATGTTTTTGTTCTGTATAATATATATGGTGATATGCATGTTGTTAAAGTGTGATACATATATTCGTCCCCACTCAACACAGGACTTTGGTTCCATGTAGTTGGGATTTGTGTCTTAATATACTGTGAACTTAATTAATGAATAAATAAATAAAAATAATATATATATGAATACCTACGAGTACATTTAATATTACATTATCAACATGTCAAACCTTCAGAGGTCGCGTGAGGATCGCCAGAATAAGAGAGATATATGACGCTAATAACATCTTAAGATGGAATAGACAGCGAAGGAGGGACTGGTACGGTCATGTTCAAGAACGGACTCCACCGGACTCCCTTATGATGCGTTAGGTAATCAGCCTCACGAGACTCGTCCTTGGGAAAAACCTCATGGAAGGACATCTGGGAATCCACCTCACATGAGGAACAACCATCTGGACAACTATTTATGTACATACAACAATAACAAAACAAGGAAGTTTTAAGCAAATTTTAAGAAATTGTTACGTATTCGAAATAATAAACGTTTACTGTGAGTTTATGAAAACTAGCAACACAGAAGCAATACTAAAGTTTTATATTTTATTCAGAATTTGCCCCGGGTCTTTAAATCTCAGTTTGACTAAAAATAGCTTTGATTTCGAACATTTCAAATAAACAAAGTCCTTTTGATAAAGTCGGCTATGCGGCGCTCGGAGACTTTTTCATTCTTCACAAAGAGCTCCAATCTAAAATTTCGTTTTATTCTCCAGTACACAGAGAATGTTGCCGCTATATTATGCTATGATAAGCTTGCTAAAGTTCAAAAGCTAACTGTGTGTATTTTAAATTTAAAAATAAACCATCTAGCCAACATGCTGGGATTTTCACTTTTAAAGTTAGAAACATTTCTTCTATATGTTTTGAAGTAATATGTATTCTTATGACATTTGAACCGAGAAAAACTAAACTTTCATCTTTTTTAAATACAAAAAAAATAATAGGAAGACATTATTTTACTTACAAATACATGCGTTACTATAAATTATATATATTCACCCATTATTTTAAATGACGTTTTTTTTTAATTGAATTTTATTTTTTTTTATTTTTATTTTATTAATAAAACATTTTACGTATAGTACTTATTATACTCCCAGGAGTTATTAAAAAAACGAAGGTAAGATGATTTTTTTTCGGGTGTTTTATTTGAATTATCCAACAACATAAGAAAGTACATAAATATGCTAAGTTTAAAATATTCAATTATCTACACATATATATTTTTTTAATAAATATTTCATGACCAGCATGTCGGGAATTGAACCTAAGACCTCTTTTGCGGTAGATAAAAGCGCTGACCATTTGATCACAACGCGAGAAAATAAGGGTTAGATATTTTCATGAGTATATTTTTAAAAATGAAAACTAATAATTATTATAGTAAAAAAACCAATATAGTTTTGTTATACTATTATTTATAAATTTTTACCAGTGACCGGGTTTTGTCGTGACAGACATCGTCACCTTAAGGTCGGTCACGACAGAACCCGGTCACTGGTTAAAAAGTATAAATAAAAGTGGAATAAAACTATATACGTATTTTTATTATTATAATTAAAATGCAGTTCCACCAAGAAATGTCAGTAGAAAAACTTAATCTATTGAAAACAAATAACTTGGTATCATAAATAAAACAAAATTATAGATAATTTTATCAATATAATATGCATGATCCAATATACCTAGTATTTTCTTTTTATTGTTTTAAGAAAGTGTTTTTTAGTAACTAATATTGAAAAATTTCGACATTATTATTTTATAAACGAATTATTAACCATAAATCAGAAACTCCACTATAAACGAACACTAAGGTTTGTTAATATAAGATGCACGTAATTAGATGTTAAATTTGATGGATTCATATGAAATTATTTTAAAAAAATTCAGCGTCCTATAAAAAAATACACAAAATTTCCTGATTTCCTGAATTTTTTTTTGATTCATTGTAACATATTTTTATGTAAATTTTCAGTTGTGAAAGTAAAAAAATAACATTTATTTTACCATTAACATATTACAACAGAGATAAAGAACATTTAAGAGAAGGTAATATAGAAGTCTAGGCATCTACAGGGCTTATGACCTGTCAATGGCTGGTTTAAGTGGCCACTTTACACACTGTATAAACAGCTCCCCAGGGAGTTGAATCCAGTCCTTGTCTACAAAAATTTGGACAAACTCAAAATATTGTTGATAAATTACCTGGTCCATGAAGAAGTATAGAAATTGAAAAAATAACATTTTCAGGCGTTGCCTAGTATGCAGGTGAAATAATTCAATTAGATGAATCTCACCTGCATAAATAAAGGTTTCAGCTCTTTAACTTCACAAACATCAACAGATGAAGAAATTGAAAGAATATAGATGTTCAAATATAGGCAGAATGGTGAATGTTACACAGTGTGTAAAGTGGCCACTTAAACCAGCCATTGACAGGTCATAAGCCCTGTAGATGCCTAGACTTCTATATTACCTTCTCTTAAATGTTCTTTATCTCTGTTGTAATATGTTAATATAAACAGCTCCCCAGGGAGTTGAATCCAGTCAATGTCTACAAAAATTTGGACAAACTCAAAATATTGTTGATTTATTTTACCATTAACAAATTGCGGCAATTCTTGTTATAAACGTCAAAGCGTGTGTGATTTTTTTAGCAAATTCATATGATATTTTATCACAAGCAATTTGAAGCCACGAAAGTGCATCGTAAAAGCTTTTAAACATAATCACGAAAAGCACTTTAATTTAAAACCTCAACGTTTTTACAAAATTATGTTTTTAAAGCATTTTCCATATATTGCCTCCGGCTGTCACTTCTGGAGCGGATATGAAACTTGTTCGGTGTCAATTTCCTTATTCATCAGGGAAATTGGAAACTGATTTTCTAACTTTAGGAAATCACAACTTGATTGAGAATTGAACCCTGAAGAGAAAGTTTAATCAACTGAGTTTACTACAAATATTTTCATGTCTTGCACTATAAACCTAATATATTATTTTAACTGTTTATGGAGAATGAAGGCGCAATAATGAAATAAATACAAGCTCTACCATATTCAATCAAAAAAAGAAAATTGTTTAAATAAGACCCTTTTTTTACTAAAAATATATGTTAATAAGTCAATATATTGTCATCATCATTAATTTTCCGCATGTAATAGGGCGCTGTATTGATACACCAATCGCACAGTATCTTGATATTTTTTACTGTGTGGAGGGAAGATGATCAGTACTGGGCCTCAGGTGCCAGTCCAAGGAATTATGAAATATTCCTGCGTAAAAACACATTTTAAAATAATTGTTACAGGTCAACCATTTTCGGAATGGAACCCGAGATCTCTTGCATGGTAGGAAAATGCGTTGACCGCTACATTACTATACAAGCGCATTTAAAAAAAAGATTTTTGAAATTTTAATGAAAGATTTTTCATTAGTTTCACGTTCAAATACATTTGAAGATTTATCATGAAAGCATGTTTACCGAAAAATTACAGTTATTTTTTTTTTTTAAATTATGCTTTTGATATAATCAGTAATGAAAACTTCTTGGTTTGACTTTATTTCATTTGACCAATGAGCGCTTTTGCCTAAGTAGGCATCTTCGAGACTAGTAAATTTTTTACAACATATTCAACTTTTATTCTGTTTCTTACAAGGTTGAAAGATAAGAAGTGAGTATTTTACTAGGGGACAGACAAGATAAATATAATTATAACTATAACTTGTTTGCAAAACATTACTGTTTTACAAACTGTAAGTCCTAAAGATACCAACTTAGAAAAAAGCGCTCGTTGGTCAAATTAAATACTAAAACTATGGAGTTTTATCAAGAAATATCTACAAAAAACCTCAATATGTTTTATTTTAAACAAAGTTTTATGTATTCTTAAGTTATATTAAATTTGTAGAGCAATTTAACATTTACCTTCTCTACTTTTTGATACATAAAATACAAATTTATTCATGTATTTCAGTGAATTAGGAGTAAATTTAATTATTTTTTTAAAGCATATTCTTCCACTGATTTCACGGCCTTTGGAATGAATTTAAAGCACATAATCTTGTCACACGTTATCAATACATAATGCGCCTTTTAATCAATGTAGGAACCAGAAGACTAAATTGATTAATACCAAAAGTCAATACATATAAAATAACTGAGTTTTTAACAACCTTTTTTATTCGACCGACCGGTTTTAAAGCTAAAAAATAAAAATAAATAGTTTTTTTTATATTTATTTTATTATAATGAATAATCATAAAGTTTTGCTTCTGAAATAAATGTTATATTCAATCTAAATGCCCAATAAGGAGTTCTTTACGATTTTCATACGGGTTTTAATAAATCAGCTTATTCGCCAAAAAGCTTTTTTTATAGTTTATTAAAGTTTTATTATTCAGCGGTAGAAATAAAAAACCACGAATATAATATTTTAGTTAAGCTTTTGTTTCTACTAATAGTCTAGGCACATTGCAGCCCTTAATGATGTAGCGTCTTGACGCCGACGCCTTCATGCTATCCAATGATTGATTTCCAACATTTTCAATTAAGGTTGGGTAATTGAAATCCCTTTCAATATATTTACATTCTTAACGGGTAACGCTTTGGTATGATATAATAAATCATTTATTTTTATATAGCTACACAAGTTTATTTTAAGCGTTATGAAATATTTATGGGCGCAAAATTCTATCGAATAATAAATACCTACCGCGTTTGGGGTCCCGCGTTCGATTCCCTGCAGTTTTTCTTGAGTTTTTCTACTGAACTGGTGGAACTGCATTTTAATAATAATAATAAAAAGAATATTTAACTGCCGGGAATTTTGCTTTCAGAGAATCACATAATTACCTCCGGCCCGGAGGACATAGCTGTCGATGGAACTACCAACCATAAAAATTTAAATACATATAATTCAAAAACATTTTCAGTAAAAAACTTCATAAAATCATATCATTTACACCAGTTTTTATTATACACATTCAAACTTATATTCTTATAATTGTTATTACCTTATACTTAAATGATTTTAATTTTAATTCTTTTATTTCCATAATTAAATAAAATCATGATTTACATCCCCTGCTTGCATTTGTGTTTAACACAGAATTTTTTTTAGTCTCCCACCAGTCTGAAGATGTCGGTCACGATGAAACCCGGTCACTGATAAAAATTTATAAATAAAAGTGGAATAAAACTATATACGTATTTTTATTATTATGAGTAAACTTTTTCCTTAATTTTATCTTTTTTTTTCCTTTTTTTTAATCAATAGATATATAAATTGAGTTTTTTTGTTGACATTTCTTGGTGGAACTGCATTTTAATTATAATAATAGAAATGCGTATTTAGTTTTATTCCAATTTTATTAATAAATTTTTACTAGTTGCCGAGATTCGTCGTGACCTATATCGTCAGACCAGTTTTTTTTTAATTTAATTTTTTTAATTATTAATTAATCAATATATTTTCATAAATAGTACATGTTATAATACAAACTTACTTTTATACATCTAGTAAATGTTCTAACTGTAACCCTCCATAAAGAGACTGGCTTTTGTGCTTGTAGAGTGACTTACACTGTTATATATTTTATTATATAGTTTATTTATTTATTAGAATTTAAATCATTTTTAATATATGAGTACATGATAAAAAAAACTCAAAGGATATAAAAAAAACAGAAAATAGTAATTCATTAATAATAATTCAAATAGAATGCAGTATTTACACGGGTTCAAAAAAATTAATTTGATTAACTTTGAATTTATTTATTCATATATTTGTTTTAATAGTTTTTAGTTCATTGGGGAGATTGTTGTAATTTTTTATACCAACAATACCATATTGTAACAAAGATTGTACATTGAGTAATAAGCTGATTTTAAATTATTGATTTTTAAAATATTCTTTAATCTAATAAATATGTATTACATTTTCTAATACGTTTAACTTAAAATTAAATGGTCTTTCCATTTTAAGTTTCTATATATACCCTGGCACACATCCCTCTTTTCAATCTTGTTCCCTTTTCTCCCCCTTTTTTATGCCTTCCCTAATAAAATAAATATTTTTGTCTAGCCTTGCCTGAAACAGGGTAAACTGTACACTTAAATCTACCCTGGCACACAAATTATTGTCGCAGGATGCAAAACTAGCAGTTCACAGAGGTCTGGAGCCGACCCTGATGTATGGAAGCGAAATATGGAACTGGAAAAACAATTATGAAAGTAGGCTGAATGCTGTTGAAATGCGATATCTCAAGCCAATGTGGGGTAAAACGATGTGTGATAAATGTACAAATGTCGAGATTCGCGCATTTAGATTCTAATTGGAATACTCTAAAATGACATTTTATACCCAAGAATTATTTTCCTTACTTGTTGTTTTAATATATTTGTTGTGTTGTATTATATTTCCTTTATAAAACGTAAAATAGAATAAATACTAGCACTATCGACACAATAAAAAAAGGAGATGTTAATATCAACGGTTCCCTAGGGGGTTGAATCCTGTCCTTGTCTACAAAAATTTAGACAAACTCAAAACATTGTTTATGAGTTTTGCATTCACATTCTGTGTAAAATGGCCACTTAAACGAGCCAATGACACTTCATAAGCCCTATTAATACCAAGACTTGAATTTTCCCTTCTCAAAAATGTTTTCCCTCTCTGTTGCGACAAAATTTTGTAGACAGGGCTGAATTTCACCCCCTGAAAGTAATCAAGATTGACATTTGTTGAATCAATGAAGGAAAAAACTTAAATCACAAAGCCAACGGAAGAAAGAATTGAGGAAATGTAGATGTTCAAACATAGGCAGAATCGTGAATCTTACATGGTATATCATGTGACCACTTAACCTTGCCAGTGACAGGTCATAAGCCTTGTAAATGCCTAGACTTCCATATTCCCCTCTCAAAAATGTTTTCCATTTCTGTTGCAAAAAAAATTGATTTCTTAAAATAATAACGCACAAATATGTAGCTCTCCTTCTAAATAATATAAATAAAATATAAAATTACTTTAAAAAAACTATAAATAAGATTTGGGGCCTTACTCATAAACTTAGCATAAAGTTATACTTAAGTTTAGTGATATAATTCAGATAGGAATACCGTTCTTATTATAGTGGTAGAATAAGGATGTTATTTCCATCTGAATTATACCACTATACTTAGGCGTAACTTAACGCTAAGTTTATGAGTAAGGCCCTTATTGTAATAATTTTCAATAATAAATTTATTTTATATGAAAATTTAAAAACATTGGAACATTTCAATCACAATTCCAAAATAAATACAGCTTGTTCTGTGGTTCCATTGAAAAATGCATCGGGATGCCAAGGGTTCCTTAACTTCCCCTATTTGGCCCCTCAGACAGGCTCGGTAGACGCTCTCAACTCAGACGAGTGGCGCCGCGATGCCGACGCCCATGACTTGTTTCGTTGAATTTTCTCCCAGAGCAAAATAAGAGTTCATAAAAAAAAAATATGAATCAATTTTAGATCGAAATTTAAAGCGGAGAAAATGAAAAATCTGTGCGTTTACATGGCTTATGACTTATCATTAGCAGGTTTAAGAGATCACATGACATACTATTTAACATTCACGATTATGCCTATGTTTGAACATCTACATTTCCTCAATTTCTTTATTTGTTTTGGCTTTGTGATTTTAATTTTTATCTTCTCTGTTTCAATAAATGTCGACCTCTATGAAATTCAGCCTTGTCTACAAACTTTTCTTGCAACTGGGAGGGAAAACATTTTTGAAAAGGAAATATGGAAGTCTAGGCATTTACAGGGCTTATGACCTGTCATTGGCTAGTTGAAGTAGCAAATTTACACACTGTACAACATTCACCATTCTGCCCATGTTTAAACATCCATATTTTTCTCAACTTTTAAAAACTTACAAAACGTATTCATTAAAAAATAAATTAAAAAAGTTTAAGATATGCAAAAGTAGAAATAACTGTACCTATTTGTACATAAATTACAATAAATCTTAATTTAATTCCATAACATTATTTTTTTTTTTTAAAGAAAAAAGAAATATTAGCGTTCTTATGATTTACCCAAATATTTAATTTTGAGGACCATTTTCAACGAGTTGTAAATAACTCACTATTAGAAAATGGAATCCAGTTGGGGTAGGGTGGGATTTGAACCGCGGACCTTCGGTCCGTGAGTCCTTATATGATCTCCTTATTATAATATTCATCAACGCATGTATTTTTTACATTTTTTTTTTGCACCACAACAGGCCAGGAGGCCTAATTACAGTGGTGAATTACATCACAGAGCACCCAGGCTTGAGAAAAATCACATTTCATTTTTTGTGTTCTCACCGGGAATCGAACCCGGAACCTTCCGTGCGTGAGTCAAGCGTCTTGACCACTACACCACGGAGGCCGCCTATTCATATAACGCGTTTTGAGGTAAATTTTTTAAATATTTAGAATCGGATCAAATACTTTCATAATTAACTTTTATAATTGTCTAGAGTACTTTCATATCTTTAATTTAAAGTTCAGAAGGATTTCGGCTGGTTTTATATTCTTGCACAAATTTATACCTAACTGTATAAATCCCCATGATATCCTTGCTCAGGTAAACCTTAATGTACCTCGCCTAAACTTGCGTACCAATCCTGTCTCTGCTGCGGGAAATTATAAAACTAACATCGGATTCTTTTCCCCTCTGCCAAGGATCTCAGAACAGTGAACGAAATCTCACTAAGCGGTACTGTCGATGTGTTCCTACAGCAAGGACAGGCATTTGAGAAGCAAGCGGTGTTGTCTCTCCTGACTCGCGATGTCACACTTGCCATGTCCGCCTAGATTATGCTATATACGAGTACATACCTTTTGTTGATTATACACTTTGTTCATTTAAGTAGATTTTAAGAATGTTTAGATTAAGTACTACTCATTAATGCCAATCTATTAGGGCTTACTTAAGCCTGTTGATTGGCTTAAAAAAATATAAAAAAATAATAATATTACTCAATGGAAAAAAGGAATAAAAGGAAAGAGAAAGGGAGGAGAGGTTAAGGAAGAAAATGGAGATGTTTCTTCAGGCGTGCTTTAAACAGAGATACTGTAGTAACATCTTTGATAGTGGATGTGAGATGATTTCACAGTCACTCTGGTGAGGATGTGTACTGGGATTTGCACGTTAGTGTAATTAGTGTCCTGGCAAAGAAACGGGTACGTCTCGAAACCAGTTGAGGTGTAAAGATGTTATATATAAAAAATAACTAAATTTATCAAAATATTTGATCACGTAGCTTTAAATACCCCGTAAAAAGGGGAAATATCACATACTACGAATAACAATAAAAATATATGAAATGGATTTAGAATAATAAATTGTATTTTTAAAATCAATATGAATATTGTGGAGGAATGGTTTTATACATAAATTTAAAAAAGTTTTTTTTTAAATACGTCACTAGAGAAACGCGACATGTTTGGCCTTCATAGTTGTGACGTCAAGATTCGTGACAATGTTCTTAACAAAATTGAATGGCCGGGAACAAATAAACATAAATCATCACGTATTACGGGCGAGGCCAATGAAGTGGCCGTTTTTGCTACTAATTAGTAACAATTTTTTTTTTTTACTGGACAGTCATAGACTGTTATATCTTTTAAAATGTTTAAAAAAGTGATATTTTCCTATTTTTTCGGAATAAAAATTAAATTATTTTTAGTATTAAAGAAGTTTTCGCTCCCACACGACAAACTCTCAGGTTATATCAAATTATCGTGTATATTTTATATTTTATTTGTAAGTACGAGACACTCGCCGTTTCCTCATAATAACATATCCTGTGAAAACTCGGTAAATTCTAGGAAACTGTTCCATCGAATAATGAGACATTATTGCATTTTGCAACATACTACTAAACCCGAATACTAGTACATTCATTTTTCCCTTTCTTACTAAAGTAAAAAGCGAGGAAACCGAAAGGGATAGCACTCAGAATAACAACCGTATGCGGTTAAATGATACCGCAAACACAAGTAGTAATCAAAACCAATGAATGGTACGGTGAGTTATTGTTTCCTATAGAATTAATTTTACTATTGAAACTACTCGTTCTTACGGTTGCGTAATCAAATATTTATTACCGCATTAAATTAAATCAAACGTATTCAGAAAACGGTAAAAACATGAATGCTTATTGTTAACGAAAAACGGACAAACTCGAAAAAACGAATTTCCATTCGGTATTGTAAAAGGTTGGGAATATTTGAAGAAAGGAAAGGAACACAGAATATGCACCTACCTTTAGAATGATATGAATGTTCTTCAATTTTGGGCACTGGATGATGAAACGCACTACGAATCATGTAACTATTTATGATAACTATAGAACGACGCGGAATGAATTCCAGAATTTTTATATAATCTAATTTAATGTCTCAAAAATGTGATTTTTTTGTTCCAAATCCAAATATTTTCATTTTAAATTTCTTTTATCTTGGTGTAAGGTAGGTACCATAAGGTAGGGTCAAGGGAAAGATGGGAAAGAAAGGTAATCGGCCAGTTATAATATCGATAAATGCAGTTATTTACTAAAAAAACTTTATATTATAACCAGGGTCCCGATTACAACTGAAATTGTAGAGAATAAGCGGTGTTAGAGAAATTTGATGAATAGGTATTTATATATAGTTTTTTTGTCACTCTCTTGCAGATGCCTCTTTGATATTGATCGAAAAAGATAACTGCACGTTGACTGATTATGTCTTACTAAAATCGATAAAATCGAGGTTTTGCTGTCCCGTTTACCGCAACCCCGAACTGTACAGATTATTTTTTTTGAGAAAAAGTATCAGAATGAAATTTTATGCAATTTATTAAAAGAGCAAAACAATAGAGACATGCGAATAGTAAATATTTAGCTAATAGTAAAATATCTACAATATCTATACTACTATTAGCTAAATATTTACTATTCGCATATATTGTGTAAAAAAACACTGCTCTAGTGTCCATTAACCTGAAGACGATACGGGAATGCATTCTTTTCTACGTTTCCTCTTAACACAGTTAACATTATTTATATATTTACTTTATTTGTATATTTTATTTTTTATTTACTTTATTTAAGATATTGATTATTTTTTGTATAGAAAGTAAAGGTGAATTTATGAATTTTGAAATACTTATAAACAATATATTTTTAAACATGTTCAATTACGATACTTTAAATTTTCATACATATCTTTGTACTGAAAATAAGATCTTATTTTATGGACAATTTAAGGAAATTTCAATATATTTCTATTGTAATTGGGGCCCCTTTCATTTTAATAAACCTCAATTTTAGTTTAATTAAACTCTACTGCTTTCATTGCCCCTTTCAAGGTGAGTTTAGAAAATTGTATGAAAGACTTAAAGTCGAATATTATCTTCTTCATGATCATACATATTTCAGTGTTTTTAATCAGTGCTACACAAAAAAGAATTATAAATATAACTTTTTAATTCTTTCTTAATTATGTTGTATTCCTGACTGCAATTTTAATTTTCTTTGTTCATTTCAGTAAAGAAAAATATTCCTCAGTAAGTATAATGGTGTTGTGTTGCAGTTGTTTTTAATTTGTGAATTAAGATGTTACCACTTGTTCTAGGTCGCGTACTTACGTTTTGTAATGTAGAAACACTACTATTTATTTTGTCTTTATAGATTTGAAGCAAACAATTATTTTTATATGACGATTTTATTTCTGAAACTTTTTTTTTAAATAATTGAACTATGGGAAAGGTAGTTTAAATAAGGTTTTAATATTAATGATTTAAAATGTTTATAACATTCCAATTTATAATAAATCAACGATTATGTATCTTGATTTGTGTTACGGTAAATTTGCACACCGCGTTTAGTCATGTATTTCAAATGAACATAAACAGTAGCACTTAATTGTTAAAACTGCGTTGTTTAATTAAATGCATTTAATTCAAATTGCACGCTTTAGTTAATAATGGATTACTGGATGAAATACACTATTACATACAGGATGTTTTGAATTAGATACGAATTAATTTTGCTAGAGATTAGTTGCAAAATATCAAACGTACCTGCAGCACGAACAAAGGTTTTTTATTTATATATTTATTTATTTTATGAGTTTAAAAGGAGTACGTGAAAATAATCATCACTATCCTCACTTGATCGTGTATTGGACTGCATTGGTAAAAAAAACACAATTAACCTTCTAAACGAGTGTTTTTGACTCGATAACGACTCTCAGATATCTAATGAAGTTTTTCCAATGTTCGGATCTAAAAAGAGCCCGCAAGAACTCAAAAATACCAATTCACTGCCAGACTAGCTTCGATTGACATATTTTGATGTATTTATTTATTTATTCATCCATTTGAAATTTCACTTGTGTAAATATTAATGAACTTATTAAGGCTTTTTAGACTGTGCCCGTGTCAAACCATAATAATTTACAGTAAAAAATACATGGTAAAATTAATTAAATTAAATTATAATGACATGTGATGCAATAGAATAACACTCCAGAAAAACAAAGTAAAAATAATAAATTTAAAATTCTTAATACAATTTTTTTTTTTTAAATCAGAAATAAATATTAAAATACAAATTGTACAAATTTAGATTCATACATAATCAAATATACAAAATAATAATAGTATCATTGAAATCAATAGAAAAAATAAATATAAAAACCTAATTGAAATGATATTTGAGATGTGGTTTCTAGAATTTCACTCTATACTGTCGTAAGAAATGAGAGTAATAAATAATATACAAAATAACAAAGGAATCATCAGTATTAGAAATCATTTAATTCCCATCCACGATTCCTACTTCTTTTCTAACTCATATTGTCTGTGGTCGGCGGCTCGACTGACGCACCATCTCCCATCCACTATCAAAGATATTTCTACAGAAACTTTATTTCTCCGCCTAAAAAATATCTCCTTTCTTTCCCTAATCTATATTCCATTGAAGGCTGCTATCCATATTAATTATTACACCTATTGCAAACTATATTTTATCTATTTTTTTCGTGTGCGTTTTGAAACTAAAGTTGTAAAAATAATAAATTTTACTTTATTGTTGGAAGAAATTTCAAATTGGCAATAAGCCCTTTAATGTACAAATATATATGCACCAAAAGTTTAATAAATAAAAAAAGTAATAAATATTTGACTGAAATTGTACATTATCATATCACCGGCGCAATTTCGTTTTAAAATATTGTTGACAAATTTGAAACACTGGTATTACAATACTGTAATACTTATAATACTCAATTTATATTACCCGTCATCGATTTCAAGGGTAATTTAAAATTTGTATAAATTATCATATTCCGGAATTTAAAATACCTGCTTTGAATCAGTTCGTCTGGATTAAAAGAATTATATTACGGATAGAAAATAAAAAGCTCGCTCAATAAAACCAGTGTAGGTACTTATTTGAATATTAAGTTTCTCTTAACGACCATTAATGCTTTAAATATATGGCATTTCCATTATAACCGCTTGATCGTAAAGCTAAACTCCTTCGATAATATTATAAAATATCTAACTGCATTTTAGGCAACTTTGTATGGTGCAATGTCGTAATTTAATAATTTTATGTATGCTAGTATGTTGTATTACATGATTTTATATCTCTGGATCCATTGAAGTTCTTATTGGAAATTAATATTCAAGAGATGAATAATTTTCAAACGCACGTTTTAGTAAGAGGCGATAACTTGAAACAAGCAGAACAACTTGGACATTTAGGATGCTTATGTACACGGCTTAGGATATCTAAGTATAAATATATAATATACATGAACGTACAGAAGCGAAGAGGTTTAGTCCGGAGAAAATTGGCTTACTAATAATATATATATTTTAAGATGGGTTTTTCTACTAATCAATTAAATTATAACAAAATTTTGGACTCTCTTAAATTAACTAAATTGCAAGAACGAAGAACATCGACCGATCTTACGATTTTATATAAAATAATAAAACCAATGCTTGATACCCCCGATCTACTGAAATTGATTTTATTCTATGTACCACCTAGATTAAGCAGAACATCTACAATATTTTATTGTCAAAATTCTCGAACGGTAGCTCAATATAACTCACCTATTGTTAGATTACAGAATACCAGGAATGAATATGCATCACATTTTGATATATTTAGTTTATCTCTGCCTAACTTAAAAAATAAAGTGACCAACATATTTTTATTAAAAAGAGCAAATCATCTTCAGAAGATTGGGTTAGAATAGTTATAATTTGATTGATTAATGTATTTTGTTATTGTATAATTTCTTTAAAATATATATGTATTTCAAGTAATTCATAATGTGTACAGTACGAGAATATTAATATTTCATACTCGATTTTTTTTTTAAATAATTTTATTTTTAAGGACTCTTTTACCACATATATGTAGATGGCAGAAATGCCGTATATAAATAAATAAATTAATAAAATAAAATAAAATATCTGCGAAAATAATTATTTTTAGTGGTATAACCTAAATAACAGGCTCTCGGAACCTATGAAATATGTTATGTACTATATTTTGCGAACGATAAGACGCACCCCAATTTTTGGTTGAATTTTTAGTAAAAAAGTGAGCCTTTTGGTCCAAAAAATACGGTATAAAAAAATATCTAAAGTCAAAGTACTTTTCATATTATCATCATCATTCCCTTCCCGCACATAATGTGCGTAAGGCACTGAAATGGTACACCAATCGAAGTGTATCTTGATCATTATTGTTACGTGAAGTTTTACGCTTTAGGAACCCGCTTAAGGACTATGAAATATTCCAGTGTAAAAAACCACATTTTTAAATAAATATTTCATGTCAACCATGTCGGGAATTGAACCCGAGACCTCTTGTATGGAAGCAAACGTGCTGACCTGCACCCTCGAGCCCGACATATATAGATTATAAGTAAAAAAATAATATCTGGGGGGCGATTACAATAAATTGGAAATTAACAGAGTTATCTTCAATTGTCTGTAAAGTGAAATCAAATTTTGAATTTTCGAAAATGGAATACTTATCTAGATTTTTTTTAAACATGTTCAATTACAGGTTGCCAATAAAGATAGTTCAACTTTACAATACATATTTTTGTAGGGGAAATTCTATTTAAAATTTTTAGACAATTAATATAACTCTGTCAACTTCCGATTGTAATCGGGGCCCAGTGTATTCGTCACTGTCAAGCAAGAGTGTATTATAATGATTAAATAAAAAAATTTGGTCATTTTCCTCATATTTGTTATAAAATTTAACATACATACACTTATTTTAATTTGTTAAAAACGATTTTTTACTTGAGGCTAGTTGCGACAAAAAAGTTAAAAAATGTTTTAATATAAATTATTCTTGGTGTAATTCCGAAATTCTCTAATACAATAATTAGGCTTTTTAGGCTGTTTTGGGTCAAAAATCAATATTTGATGCATTTACCTTACAAAAAATACGAAAACGTACACAGTATTTTACATTCTATTTAGGGTTTAGTGCTGCCGTTACTTAGGGAAAAGCCTCTCCGCTTTGATATCCCTCAGGAAGTACTTAATCCGTAATCCTTTGCCCATTATTCATTAAGGATAAAACCACCACCTTGGTTACATAAATCTTAATTATAAACCATTGAATAATATATCCGCCTGTCTCTCTGTTTGAGAAAGCACCAAAAACTAACATAAAATGCATGAATGTTTACCTAACTTAACTCATTCACAAATGTTAAGTGTCATCCATATCAATAAGGATGTTAAAAATATATTACAGGGAAATACGTAAGTTTAGACATTTACAGGGATTCAGACGTTTACTTTTCTAAGTTTTCCCTTTTTTATTATCTCCCTTGAGAATTGAATCCTATCCATGTTAACAAAGGTTCAAACATACTGAAAATATTTTTGAAAAAAACCAACGCGTTCAAGAACTAAGGACAAAACTTGAAAGGCGTTTCTTAGTCGGTAAAATAATTCACTAAAATCTCATCTACATAAATAAAATGCTAAAATTTTTAAGACAACAGATAATAATTATTTTGTGCTATTTTTAAAATATTTACAATTCATTTATTACTGTGATTGGCGTTACAATTTGAAATTTACTAATAATTATGTTAATCTTAAGTTATTGATCATCATCATTGAAGTCCATTCCGCGCCTAGTGGTGCATGGATCACTGCGTTGGTACAAAAATCGCAGGGTATCTTTAAAAAATATGGATTTCCTATATTTACGAATTTCTATAAACACGATTTTGTCATTTTTTTTATGGATATAGACCACTATGTGATACCTAACTAAATTGAAAAAGAAAATAGTATAATATTAATCTTTAAAAGTTTGAAATTTTCAGGCTCGTTACAGTTTTGTGAAGATAAAATAATTTTCAGGCTGATGCTTCATTAATTTGTCGCCAGGCGTTCCGTGACGGTGTAGCCGGAAGTCCCTTCCGGAAGTTGCACCCGGAAATAATGTTTCCCGCGCTCTCTCTCAGTGAAGCACCCGCTCATGCTGTCGGTAATGAGGAAGTGTCCTGACACATTTTTATTTTTGTCCGGTACATTCGAGATTCTCATGTCCTATATCGGACATAGTTCCAATGCGTATCAACGCTATTATTATTGTTATGGATAAGTTACACAGCACAGGAGACGAAATTAACAGTTCGCAATTGAGTCCTGCTACGCTTATTATATATATAGAGTTGGAAAAATATGTATGAACGCAAGCTGAATGCTGTCGAAATGAGAATGAGTGGCAAAACTATATATGTTACAGAAATGTTAAAATCCGTGCTGTAAAATTTAAAAAAGGGTGCTGCGATGGTAGAGCGAATGGACAGCAAAAGCACGACCAAAAAATTTTCGATGTGAATTTTGATGGATGCAGAAAACAAGGAAGACTGATAAAGGCGTTGCATTTTTAAATCTAACAAAAACTTAAAGACAACCATGGATATACCAAAAGTCTGAAAATTCGGCATTCGTGCAAGGGAAGATACTTGAATATAAAACAAGCAAGATCTACTTGCAAATACGTAAGTGGAGTGGTGTTTTATTTTCTCTGCCTACCCCTACGGAAAAACGACGTAGATTAGTCTGCCTTATTGTATACTGATTAGTGCATTTGCCTATCATGTCTAAAATCCTTTATTTGATTGATTCCCGGGAAGCTCGAAGTGAAATATTAGTTTCATTAGGGGGAGGAATTGAAAATATAAGATTTTCTAGTAATTATTTATATTTTTTTATTATTTATTGAATTTTTTTCTCTCATAATTTCATAGGTTTACAGTACGTGTAAATAATTATAGATCAATTTTTACGTTTATTTTCAATGTAAATATTACTAAACTTTATTTGCGGAAACTTTACACTGTATTTATTGTAACAATTACCATATCAATATAATTTAGGTCTTTTTTATAAAATGGTGCAAAAACAAATAAATATTTATCTTATTGTTTGTTTTGTACACTATTTTGTCAAAGAATCTAATTTGGAAAACAAAAAAAAATATTTGTACTTATGTACCTTTGAAAATTAAAATAAAAATGAAAAAAAGTATAGTATTTGCCCATCCTTACTAACCAACGATAATGCCTGCATACTGTCACTGATTCCCTTTTTTAATGTTTTATTATTCAAGCTGAATATATTAAAACTCGTATCGGCTCCAATAATGTTATTATACAAATTGCAAATTCTATGTTTGCATGAAGTTTTCGCTGCATTAGTGTTTACGTCAGCACAGTAAAATAATTTGATGTGACAGTTAGGTTTAAAAGGTACATGAAAATTAATTAAACAAAGTAAAATAATAGCAGAATAATGAATGATACTCACTTGGTACATTGATCACTCAAACCTGCCAATTACAAGCAAAAACATTAGGACATACATACCCAAAAATATCGTTGATGTTTGAAATAAAACCCATTTAAAAATAAATTCGTATTTTTTTTTGTTTATTATTCCTTTTTTTAGTACTAAAAAAAATTGTAACAAAGATTATTTATTATCACGCGCATTTTGTACTTATCGTATCGTTTTAATTTGAGATATTTAAAGCCTTCTTCTATATCTCTACGCCTCCTGAGTCGTAAGTAAAACAAATACATCATCATCACCTCTCTTTCCGCAGCCATTAGTGCATAGGTCACTACATTAGTAATTCAAATGCAGCCTGGTTCGATCAACTTTTACAAGAAGGTAAAAATGGTTTTAAAAAAGCTTTGAAATCAATACCTCACGTCCATTTTGCCTGAAATCAAACCCAGGACCTCAAGAATGGTTGGCAAACATGTCAATAATGCATAAAAAATACATAGCAATATTTATTTAACTTTTTGTTCATAATATTAGTTGTACATTGGCGGGCTTATTGCCAAATGGCAATTTCTTCCAACCAACCAATAAAATTATAGTTTATTTTTTATAATTCAAGTTACTTAACATATTCAATAGAAAATAAAGCTAAAGATATAAAAAAAATATATAAATAAACGTATTTGTTTATAAATTATCTTAAATCAAAACTATTACTCAATGAGAAAAGGGGAAAAAAGGAAAGGAGGAGAGCTTAAGGAAGAAAAAGGAAATATTTCTTCAGACGTGATTTAAACAGAGATAATGTAGTAACATCTTTGATGGTGGATAGGAGATGATTCCACAGTCGAGCCGCATGGACACTATATGAGTAATAATAATGGTTTCGCATTGTAAATTGATGTTCGAAAAAAGGTTTTTAACCATTTTATTTTGAAACATGAATTTAACGTGTCAATTGAGACACCTCATCGGTTCACAATTCTTTAAAAAAATTACTAATTATTAATTAAAATCAACGATATCTGGAGATATTAACTTTAAAAAATAAAAATAGTATATACATGTTAGCATAAAGGAGAGTAAGTTCCTCTAACGAAGAAACTATTTTAAATCCTAAAGTTCTAGATATACAGAAGCTATTTGTTGAAGAGACACGTGTGAATTTTTGGAAACCTGAACATAAAATCAAGTCAGCAAAATATACAGACGCGATCTGCGGAAAGGATAAATTACATTAGCCAACCAGTCACTCAAAACTAGCTCAAAAGAACTTTACCGTTCTGGCTTCTAAATTATTAATAATCTTTCGATGGTCATTAAGAAATTATTGAATAATCTTTCGATAGTCATTAAGAATTCCTCAAGTTCAAACGTATTTAGGATAGTAAAATATATTGGCTCCTTTTCGATAGGAACGCAATAGTGGGGTTTTCGAACACTTTGTATCCAGGAGCCGTGTAAACACGTGATTATATAACCACGCGTTTTGTCCCGGTCCCGTATTTTCACGTGGTTTACTAGCTGTTCCAAAAAGTACATTTTATTGACATCTATTGACTTTTATTAGTACTTTTTCGCTGCTGGTAAACTACGTGAAAACACGGGACCGGGACACAACGCGTGGTTATTATAAACACGTGTTTACACGGCTCCAAGATACAAAGCACAAAAAAAGGAGTGAGACCCTGTAGGTATATGTGCCAACATTGCAATGTGGCTCTCCATAAAGGCAAATGATGGCAAAACTATTACACAAAAATGACTTTTTAAATTATTTCAAATAAATATGAGAAGTTGCAATTGATTTAATTTTGTATTTTAATTTTCATCAAGGAGCCTTTCACAAAGTATGAAATTTCACAAAAATGGGCCGGGCACAGGGTTAATTCTATGTGTATTCGGCCGGCACTTAAAAGTATTTATTTGAGAAGGTAAAACATGAACAGAAAAAATATAAAAGGAAAAATAATGAAACCCACTAAACCAATTTTTTTCTGTGTTAACAACTCATGAATTAAATCTTGCATAGTAAAATTAATAAAACAAGTTTGTTTTTAACCACTAATTTTTATTTTTCACCTACCGGTTTCAAAGCACACAAGCTTCTTTGTCAAGGTTTACGTAAGTTACGTACGGTTGTTTTATTTATTTTATTATAATGAATAACCACAAAGTAAGTGCTTCATATATAAACTTTATAAATAATGTATTGTATCCTTAATTGCATTCCTCCGTTATATCATACTTACGCAAATTTTCTATTATTTTATGCATTGGATTATGTCTGTAACTACATATAATTATTTAAATTAAATTTTTTAATGTACTTAATAATTTTTTTTCTTATTATTTAAATTTGATATAAATTTTTTCATCTCTTTTCTAGATTATTTATTTAAATTTGATTATATTTTATTTATTTCACAGAAACATACAGTCAACGATGATTAATTTGTTTAATAAAGATAACGTTGAAAGGCAGACTAACTTAGTTTATAAATAATCATATTAAATTATTGTACATTGCGTATATATACCTAATATATATATATTAAATAAGGGAATATGGAAGTCAAGGCATTTACAGGGCTTATGACCTGTCATTGGCTGGTTTAAGTGGCCACTTTACACACTTTGTAACATTTACCATTTTGTCCATGTTTGAACATCCATATTTCTTCAATTGTTCCACTTCACTAAACTTCACTAAAATCAACAAATGGAACAATTGAAGAAATATGCATGTTCAAACATAGGCAAAATGGCGAATGTTACACAGTGTGTAAAGTGGCCACTTAAACCAGCCAATGACAGGTCATAAGCCCTGTAAATGCCTTGACTTCCATATTCCTTTATTTAAGGTATTATCCATCCCTGTTGTAATTTGTTAATATATATATATATATATATGTAAAAATGAGTGTTTGTGTGGATTTGTATGAGAGTAAGTGTACAGGTGTGTTAGGGTGTATTTGTGAGAGTAAGGGTTCAAGTGTATGTAAGCGTGTGCATCACATTTGTGACAATGCATAATTTATATTATACAATTTTTTTGAAGCACCTAATTATTTCTTTTAAGTAACCATATTTTTCCCTATTCACTATTATGGCGTAACACAGACTCAGGCTAAAAAACATGAAAAGTCCATGAATATAATGTAAACTGTAAATGAATTTGAAATTAATAAATAAATGTATCGATGAACAACGAGTTTCCATTTGACTATGTAAGTGAAATTACTCACTGAAGTTGCGCATGTTTGTGTACATTTTCCGTTGCGCGTTGTACTCAGTTGATTGTACATATTATACAGGATGACTAGACACTAAACGTAAAAAAACAATTGATGATTTATTTATTTTTGCACCACAACAGGCCAGGAGGCCTAATTACAGTGGTGAATTTCATCACAAAACACCCAGGCTTGAGAAAAATCACGTTTTAATTTTTGAGATCTCACCGAGAATCGAACCCGAAACCTTTCGTGTGTAAGTCAAGCATCTTGACCACTTCAACACGGAGGCCACTGATAGAATACCCTTAGACCTATAAAGTAAAAGTGAATCAAGTTTAGTAAAATGTATTCAGTTTTCGAGATATTAAAATATTCCTGTTTTTTCCCTCGACTTCGCTTCAGTTACCTTAAATTAAATTTCGAAAGTATTTTTAATTAAATAAGTTTATCTTAATACGATGAAGAAACATACCAGAATCTAAAAATGATTATTAAAATAGACTATTCCGGATGCGCAGCAAGAAAACAGTTTTCATACATTTTCATGCTCAACACGCATTTTCTAGCGAGCCGGGGCAAGTTCACAGGCATGGGTCGTTCCTGATTGTGTCACTATAAACTGTGTCTCTGTGCCTAATAAATGTAAATACCAGGGGCGAATCGTCCAAGTAAGCGATTATGCACAGCTTACCATTATATTGGACTTTTTATAATAAAGTTTTAAAGTTACTATGTTTATGGGAAAATAAATCAAATAATTATTATTATTATTATAAATCACCACCACCGCGCCGTGCTGTTTATATCTTCCTACAAAAAATCGAACGATGAAACTAGCCGATTACCTCAGCTTATTCCTCCATACAAAAAAGGACACAATATTTTACGTCTCTTTTACTCGAAGCATGCAGATTATAAATATTGTTTGAAGATTATCTTTTTGTAAACTAGTATTTTGAACATTAATTAACATAGGACGTTCGATGTGGCCGTTTTTTGCATGATTTATTTTAAAAGGAATCGGCCAGTGCTCAGTGTTGACATTTCAATCATAATGAAAAAATCTGCCGAATGTCATTGTGATTTTTTTTAATTAAACTTTTGTACGAGTATTGCATTAAAATAGTATAAAGTAAAGCTACGTTTATCGCAAAGTTAATAATAATTGTTGTGCGACTTGATTTTCACTGAACCACATAAAAATAGCAATTTATAATTATATTATGTACTTATATTTTGTAGCTACATATGAAAAAAACATTTTTCGTAGATTACCTATAAAATAAATCATTGCTCGCACTGGTATATACAAGTACAAGGTATCCCTGTTAGGAAAGATAAGGAATAAATTAGACATTAAAACCTCTCTGCTGATATTTAAAAGTATTATCGTTCCCCACATTGATTATTGCTCCAGTATTTTATATTTAAGTAATGAAGGAGATCTAAAGAGACTCCAAATAATACAAAACAAAGCGATGAGGATTATATTAAGATGTGGGAGACGAACAAAAGTTAAGAAAATGATTCAACTTCTAGATATCATGACAATTGATCAAAGAATCAAATTCAATGTTGCTAATGAAATAAACAAAATTATTAAAGGAATAGTTCCAAGATATTTTCAAAATAAACTAAAAAATAATGAGTTCTTTCATAACTATGCAACAAGAGGATCTAAAAATATAAGACTGGAAAATAAATCAAAAGCAATGTCCCAGAACTGCCTTATGTACAAGGGAATACAACTATTTGAGGAAATGCCAGAAAGCATAAACAAATAAATAAATGTAAATATATTTAAAATTAAATATAAAAAGTATGTATGTGAAAAATATTAGGTAGTATATAGTGTAAATAGTGAATATAATTAATGAAAATGTACATATGAAACAGTTAATATTATAAATTAGGATATTAAGTGTATAATAGTGATAAATAATGTAAGAACAAGTATAGATGTAAATATTGTGTTGTAAATATATATTAGACTATGTTAACATAGAACTAAATAAAATAAATAAATTTTTTAAAAAAGTCACTCGAATTTATTTTTTTTAAATCAGCTAAAAATACTCACGATAATGCGATAGATCTCAGTATTTTTGTGTTATAAAAAATGTAAAGTTTATCGTTATAGAAAAATAAAAAAAAATAATCGTCATCTAAAATAAAGTTTTAGTTTGGTAACTAAAACGAAATCCGTTAAAATTTAATATCTCGAAAACGGTAAACATTTTACTGAACATGATTATGATTAACCTTTATTTTCTTTCTCCACATTTTTTTATGCCTAGTGACTGGCCACCCTGTATAATGTATAATGCTTGCCTTTTCAATTCCCGGGCTTATAATGGTCTATGATTTCCCTAATATAAGGTTCGCTTCGTTTGTCAGATTCCAGCCAGAGTCCAATCCGAATCGTTAATTACGTTAGAAACACAAACAAGAATATTGTTTACATTATACTAGAACTTTGTCCGTAGACCGAGTCTAAAGAGTACAGTTTGGTTTACTTTTTATTTAAACAGTTGTATTTTTTAACAATTTATTACAATCGGGAAAAAACATACTTAGACTTTTAATTTTTTTGAAAAATATGTACTCGATTTCATAGTAATAAATCGACTTCGAATTATGACTTGTTTTTTTGACAAATATTTAAAAAGTATCTTTAAAATTATTGATCAATTTGAAAAAATAAGCATGTTCTTCGTCAATTTTGATAATCAAAGTTGCGCGAGTGGTAGGTGGAATTGAGTGGTTTGTGGCTGAATGGACCGCCAATAGATGTAGGATACTACCGATCCCATCCTGTGATCTCCCAACTCCCAATATCTGTTTATTCTCCTCATATCTATGCCTATGGGTAGCTACGGTTGCTTTGAGAACATTTTTCCATATCCATAGCAACCAACATCAACAACCACTTTTTTTTTCTTATTATTTTCTGTCAACAACCGCAGGAATCATATTTTATCTGCCCGCATAAGCTCGTCCTCTAATCATCTGCCCGCATCCGCACACCTTTACATTTTCTGACCGCCGCGCCGCCACATTCGTCTTTATATTTTCCGAATAACTATAGTGAAAGTGCTGTGTTTAGCAAAAAAGGGAAACACTACCCAGAAGCCAGGACTTGGAGATGGCATCCGGATTCCTGTCCCTGACCCCTTTTCCTGACTTCCCGAAGGTAGGATTTTTGTCTTCTGTAGTTTGCTTGGCCGCATGCCGTTTTTGCCATCATCGCGCAAACGCATCTTTTCTTTCCCCTCAAAAATTAACTCAGATCAACGATTCAGTCAAATAATTCCCACACAACTTTATAATCGCCACCCAAAAAGTAATGTTATCAAAAGTTAATATTGGTTCTTAAGATTTTACTATGAACTATAAACATATTACAACAGCGAAGACGAATATCTTAAATAAGATAATGTGGAAATTTAGGCATTGACAGGGCTTATGACTCGTCATTGGCTTATTTTCGATAATGTTCTCCGCCTCTTTTATAATAAATTAATCTTAATAACTCCCTTGGAATAAAATCCAGTCCTTGTCTACAAACATTTGGACTAACTCAAAACATTGTTGTTATGAACTTACTTCATAGAACAGAATAAATTAATTAATTAGATTCAGCATCATGATCATCAGCATTTTCCTATTTTAGTACATAGGTTACTGCATTAGTACCTAAATTGTGGCATATCAGAATCATGTTTTGTTACATGGATGGTACGGTGATTAGTCTTACGCTTCAGTTTCCGGTCCAAGAACAATATTACAGCGTAAAACCACCTCTCAAACCAATTTTTACATTGAATTTTAATTTAAGTTGTGTCCAACAAATTAGTAAATAGTGTATTCTGCTTCATTGATCAACAAATTGATCAATAATTCATAGCATCTTCGAGGTCTGGAAAATGCTCACTTCGTCTACTTGATATTTCATTTTGAAGGCTTGTAAACAAACTAAATATTATATGTAACGTAAAAGCAAACACAATGTGTTGTGGAGCAGATAATTTTATTTTAAATGACTTATTTCCTTTACGATTTTGTTTTACTTTTGGTGTTCATTTTTAAATTTGAAAAAAAAAACAGACACAACGTATGCGAACGCCTAATATACATAAATATAAATTAATATATATTATATAGGTACATGCGACCATTTTTGTAAAACTAACAAAAAATAAATACAGCGTACAATTTATTTTTATATATTAAATAAAGAACGTGTTAAACTGCTTAAAATAATTTATTTCGTTTTTGATTACGCACGCTTATTATACAATGTATTTTTCAAATTAGCTTCACCTCGATACTTAAATATTTATACAACTACCAAAAATACTCAGCGCATTCAGAGAATATAACTCATTTTTTGCTGCATTTTTATAATCTTAAACTATCAATTACGCAACTAATTTATAATTAAATAGAACTTAACGCTTAGCTTTTATCTAATATATGTTATCTTTCGAGAGCAACTTTATGGCCAAGACACAGTAGCGGTTTATTCTGACAGATGTGATGCCAAATTACCAGACCAGACCTATTGATCAAGCAAACTGCATACCATAAATTACATATATTGAATAAGAATAAATTGTCTTTGACACAAATTTACTAGACCCGACTAGGTTAATACTGATTGATGATTAACAATTAATTTTGTTGCAATTTCATCATCGAATGACCGAAAGTATTTTTAAGATTTGTATTTAAATTACGTAATGGTAAATTAATAGCCAATAATGGCTTGTGGAGATATCGATCAAAAATGATGCTTTAAGTTGTTTGTTTTTCTGATACTATCAAAAACAAAACTATTCGTAAAGAATGATTTGCTTTTGTTTGGAGTCGTTTAGAACTGTCGTTGTTTAGAACTGATTAATCATTCAAATTTCTCTACCCATAAAATCAATGAATATTTAAAGTTTTAAAGGTTATTTTTTTGTGCTAACTTACATGTTTTGTTTTGTTTTAATTCAATAATCATTATATTTTTCTTTCCGTACCGAATGGTGCTTAAGGCGCTATATTAGTACACTGACCGTAGAGTATTTTGATTAAAAATGGTAAGATGATCAGTCTTACGCTTTAGGAACCAGTCCAGGGACTATGGAATATGCTAACTTCAGTGGTGTTATGATCAGTTATAGAGGTGCAAAGCACAGCAGATACAGGGGGTTACACTAGAATATTCCATAGTCCCTGGAGTAGCGCCTGAAGCGTAAGACTAACCATCTTACCTTCATGAACAAAAATGATCAAAATACTCTACGTTCAGTGTACTAATGTAGCGCCTTCATTTATAAAAAATATCAAAATACGCTATGATTGGTGTACCAATGCAGTGCTCTGTGCACCATTGGGTGCGGAAAGGAATGATGATGATGATGATGAAATTAATATCAGTTTTAGAGACATTCGAAATGTGGATACATCGTAGAATGCCACGCATTCCATGAACCGATATGGTCAGCTACGCAAATGTACTCCAAAGAGCAAGAGAGGATAAGACTGCTGCTGGCTGATATTAATGTTCTATCTGGGGCATGTGGTCAGAGGAGAGAAGTACAAACTACTACACTTATCATAAAAGGCGAAATAAAGGGTCGACGAGGTGAGACAGGAGGGCATCAGGAAGGCAGATCTCCTGGCTCCGGAACATACGAGACTAGACGGGGATTATAACAGTATGGGCGCTGTTTCGAGCTGCCCGAGACAGGGACACATACTCTCAGCTGATAGTTGACATCATGGGAATCTGACATGACACATGAAGAAGAAGATTACATGTTGACTATGTGAGAAATTGTATGTCCTCCTGAATAGTAGGCAAATGCGCTGACGATTAGACCACGAGTCAAATTTGATTATTGTATACTACACGTTTATCTTGACATTTAATTCGCGTATAATACCTGTCATCATAGCCAGTAAGAGTATAATTGTGATCAGAGTGGCTAGATTAGCATCACCTTTCACTTATTTGCAAAAAAACACGATAAAAAACTATCCTCTAACCTCATAAAACCTAAACTTATGTTTCATAACACGTAAATAATACTGTAACCTTGACATAATGTTAAACTGAAACTCAGTCGCCAATCTTCCGTCGCGGTAAATCCGCAACCGAACGAGCAGCCGCACTGCATATTCCGTGGCGGATTATCAGTCGACGACCGAGCATAATACGCCTTTTGCAGTCGACGCGGACTGTCAGGCGAATGTGGCGCATCAAATGTGGCGAAAAAATGAGTCATAGAGAGGGTGTTAAAATACATGGACGAAAGATAGACATGATAAGGTTTGCCGATGACATCGCTCTGATTCCTAAATGTAAAGAAGAACTCACTGAGGCTTTGGCATCCATGGAGAATTTATTAAATAACAAATATAAAATGAAAATAAACAGGAGCAAAACCAAAGTAATGATTGTGGCCCGTAATGAGTAACGAATGAATATAGTAATGTCAGGAGCAACTCTGCAAAACGTGAAAGAGTTTGTGTACCTTGGAAGCAGGATCACCTGGGAGGGGAGAACAAAAAGAGATGTCGACTGCCGCATACACCAAGCAAGGCTTGCGTTTAACAAAAAATCAAAGATTTTTGAGTCAAATAATATCAATCTAAAACTCCGCAAGCAACTTGCCAAGACATATGTATGGAGCATATTGATGTACGGTTGGGAGACATGGTGCCTTACCGAAAGAGATAAAAAAAGACTAGAGGCCTGTGGTGCTTAAAAAAAATATAAGGAATTTGCTGGAGAGACCACATCACTAATGACGAGGTTCTTAACAGAATCGAAGAAGGTAGGCACCTAATCAAAACCATCTCAGAGAGGCGAGTCCGATGGATCGGCCACATTATGCGCCATAAGGGTCTCCTGCGCGACATCATAGAGGGAATGGCTGAGGGGACAAATTATAGAGGGCGCCCCCGACGGGAATATTTGGAGCAAGTGTGCGAAGATTTTAACTGCGGCTCATATGTCGAGCTGAAGAGGGCTGCAGAAAATAGAGACTAATGGAGAACGAGATGCAGGACTTTGCTGCAAACCAATCCCCAGGATCGAGACTGCGAAGAAGATAAGCCTTGTACATAATAAGCAAGGCAAAAATTGGCAACTCCTTTATTAAAAAAAAAAAGACCTTTTTTCCCTTAGAAGATTAACTATTTTTTTTATTCTTAAAAGCATTTTTTTATATATTAATCTCCTTGTGTAAGAAAAGGTTTGTGGCTTATATATTGTTATGCTATATTTAGTTATAAAGGAGCTTAACTTGCTTTGTTTCTTTGTTGTTCTCATTTTGTGTTATTTTCTAAATGTTAATATTATTTATGTCCCGAATTCAATTGTTGTAACTCCTAGGGGAATGTAGTTCAACGTATTATACTTGTAAAATATGATTTATACATTTAAAAAATAAATAAAAAGGAAACTAGATTTTTGTTTTTTTTTTGTACGAGCAAAATTGATAGTTGACCTCAGTCTTTGAAGCGGTTTTTCGGGTTTGCGGAAGGAGTGCTTTCTCTGGATTTGAATCATTGATATTATAGTGTGCTATTATGTAATGAAATTACAGTATGTTAACGTAACGTATCGTGTTTAAAATTATCCTTACGTGAGCTTTACTATCGTGCGATAATAATGATTATCTTGTTTTCTATAAGTGTCCGAGTCGTTGAATTCGAGTAAGTAAAAGCTGAAGTTATAGAACCAGTTTAGCTGCAGCTTTACTAAACCAAAGTTCATACGGCTATCTTATTTAACAAAAAGTAAAACTATCCTATATAACTAACAATCTACGATCCTAGTAAAACTATCCACAATCGTCGGAATCGCTGAGTGGCGTGTTAAGTAAAACATTGCTTGGGGGCAAATGCAAGAGGGATTGATTTTGCTTGCTTTGTACATAGGTCCTATTTTGTACATTTCAAACATTGAAAGCAGATATTTTGTTAATATTATCAAATAAATTTTTGAATGTTTTTCAAATTATTTGCCAACAGAATTCAATGAGGAACTTCAGCCCTACGGGAAGTTGGATACAAAAAAATATTTCTTGCGCGGGATAAAATTAGGTCATAAAATTTTTCTACAAAGTTTCTTGAAAATGGACTAAGTATTTATAAAAAAAAAAATTCATAAGAGCGCACTACTTTGAACGACGTCACTGGTTTATGTGAACCAACCAATGATATAAGAGCTGTGAAGGATATCCGGTTTGCCTTCCGTAAACGAACTAATCAGAAGAACTGACAGAGAAGAAACTTTGACTTCACACGCGGAGTTACTTTAGAAATACAAAACTTTAAAAAAATCATAGCCCTGATAATACGATACATAAAAAAAAAAAATGGCTTGGTTTAGTGGCTTAGTCTATTAAAAAAAACACCAAACTTTCTCATTCAAATCCGGAGGTTTTTTAAGAAATTCATTTTATTAGGTGTTAACTTAAGTTGCGTCCGTTTTCTTACAAATTTAAAAATGAGCACCAACAGTAAAACCAAAGGTAAGGATCATACGTCATTCAAAGGATAATTTTTTGTTTTACAAGATGTAGTTTTTGCTTTTACGTTACATTTATTATTTTATTTGATTACAAGTCTTCAAAATGGAATGTCAAGTAGACGAAATTGAGCATTATCAACATCGCCTTCGGTTCGCGTCCAATCGAGGGAATAAAGCTGCCAAAGCTTTTCGCGATATTTGCGCAGTGTGAAGATGCAATGAATCAATAAATATTTTATTGTAAAATTATGAATTTTTTGTTTCGTCTTATTCACGTCATTTGGAAAAGAACGGACTCAATACATTAATAGTACTAATAACTAAAATGTAATTAATTATTACAATAATTTTATTTATAAAGTTCTGTTTGCGAAATAGAACCAGAACCTAACGACGATTATTTTTGACTCGATGGCTGCACAAAGGTAAAAATAATGAATAAGGAAATCTAGTGAAGATAAGTCCGCCTTGTTTTTATATGATAGATGAGTTTTTGAAAATCTGGGTTTGATTCCTGGCAGAGGGAAATGGAATATTGATTCTGAAGTTTTTTTTTAATGCAGTTTTTCATTATTTCTGAACTGGCGCGTGAAAAGCAAGACTGATCACCATATCTTTATGTAACAGATGGTCGAACTACGCTGCATTTGGTTTACCAATGCAGTTACTTATGCACCACTGAGTGCGGAAGGGAGGTGATGACAATGATTATAAAAATCACTTCCGAATAGCGGTCTAGTGGTGAGTACGTTTGCACACTATGCAAAAGGTTTTGAATTTGATTCCAGGGCCGCGATTACAAACGCTATCTTTAGTGGAAAAATTGATACGGTATAAACAAACATCATTTTTATGTACGAAAATACGTATATTTGAATAAAAATTCAAAGTATCTTCGTCGGTAACCTGTAATTGAAAATGTTCAAAAAAAAAAATTAAACGTATTCTATTTTTCATACACTTAATTTTCATTTGTAGTTAAAATTGAAGATATATTTTAACTTCCTTTTAGAATACGGAACCAGGGCCCCGATTACAATGGCAAGTTAACATTTATCTTCAATTTTATCTACAAAGTAAAATTAAGTTTTCAGTATGAAAAGCAGAATACGTATACATTTTTTAAACATGTTCAATTATAGGTAACCGATGAAGACATTTTAAATGTTCATGCAAATTTACTCATTTTCATGCACAAATATCGGTTTTTCTTTATAGACAGTCGAAGATAACTCTGTTAACTTCCCATTGTAATCGGGGCCCAGACATAAAATATTTATGTCAAAATGAATTTTGATGAAGTGTAATAATATTTCATCTCATAATTATCATCATTCTTTCTTCATCTAATGGTGCATAGGGCACTGCATTGGTACACCAATCGTAGCGTATCTTGATCATTTTTGTTACATGAACGTAAGATGATCAGTCTTACGCTGGTACCAGTCCAGGAACTATGAAATATGCTGGTGTGAAAATACCCTTTTAAATAAATATTTCATTTCAACCATGCCGGGAATCGAAACCGGGACCTTGCACAGTAGGCAAACGCGTTGATCATTACAAATTAAGAAGAAATTATAAGGAATGTAAAGAAAGAGTCTGATTGGGATTCATAAAAAGCGAATGTTGTTTGTAAATATTCAAAAATATTTTTTTTAAACACAAAAAAACGACATCCTTAAATTTTTTTGGTATTTGCATTCTCATCGAATGCAACCCTGGTAGGCCGATGAAAAAAACATTTATGCTCCTTACTTCTTTTTTACATATTAGATTGAAGCTTTTAATATCTACGAACACGCACAGCGCAAAGATCTATATTTCTCTGAAAACCGCATGTAAATCGGTTAAGCCGTTTAGGAGGAGTACGGTGACATCACACGTACAGAGTTATTATATATATAAAGATAAAGTTGTATTTTATTCAACGAACAATTTTATTGGGGCGACACTGTCAGCTTCAATTATATTTTTTTTCACTTTGTTTCTGTACTATGCAACCCTAAGCAAATATTGAAGCTTTAGTGGTAAATTTTTAATGCTAAAATATTTCCTGAAAATTTATAATTTCCACTTATAAAAATAAGAGATACTCGAGTCACTAGTACCCACACTAGTAAAAACGTTGGGATAGAAGTACTGTAATTATCTCACTCTAAACAAAGAAAGTGCACTTGTGTGTGCTAGAGTCTATCTTGAAGCGGTAAAAGCGTACAGGAGAAATTTTAATTCCACGTTTTTTAAATATTTTAGCAATAAAAATTATTCTGGGACTTTGAAGTACATGTACAAAACCACTAAACCTTTCAAAGTTTTCTTCAACTTATAAATTGTATGTGACCGATGAATTTCAAACAATGGATGGGAGAGTAGCAAAAAGATTAGGCTTGAATCAGTACACCATATAAAATATTTGGGAATAATTATTGATAAATATTTTAAATGGACAAAACACATCAAATATATAACACAAAAAATTAGAAAACTTTTTCATGTCTTTAAGTCAATACGTAACATCTTATCCCTAATTAAACTCAAGCAACTATATTTTATTTTATGTAACTCAATTATAGCTTATGGCATAAAAGGATGGGGAGGCACTAATAAATCGATATTAAAACCTCTCGAATCTGCTCAAAAATCAATCATTAAAATAATTTTTATAAAGCCCGTCACGTACCCCAGCGTCAAGTTATTTGAGGAATTCGAGATCTTAGATATAAGACAATTATATATTTTAGAATAATAATGTTTGTGCAAGTAAATTATTCTATCAAATCCCAAAAGGAACGCTCCCCCACTACCAGAAGTCAAACTAGAGGATGGGTCATGGGGTCTACTACAAACTCTGTATTCGGGCAAAGAAATTTCAGGCTTCAGGGCCCTAAAATATTCAATATGTTACCCAAAGATTGCAAAATCATGACCCAAATTCAATTTAACAAATTCGTCAAAAATTGGTTACTGGATTTAGGTTGAGAAAAATCGGAAAATTTACTCAAAATAAATTCCTAATAAATTAATATTGTATAAGTGTATAGTATATTAATTAGTAGGTGATAATGTTGTTGTTTATTTTTGCATAAAAATGTCTGCCTTAAAACAGGTTGTACCTAGTTAGGCAGACTAGACATGATCCAGAAAAATCTATTACCTAAGTGTTTATGTAGTAGATAAAGTTATTGTTATTTTTGTTAATAAACTATGGTTATTATTATTATTTTTAGATTTTATATGCGTTAATAGCTTAAGGCCTTCCTGTTTTTTTTTTTATTTTTAGTAAGAAATGATATAAAAAATACTTCTTGTTGCTTATGTGAGATTGAATCAAAGTGTAAAAAAAATACTGGATAAGCATAACTTATTTTAATTTACCAACACAAATTTGCTTTTTTACCCGGCCTTGTGATCAAATAAAACTCAATTTTCCTTTGTTACAGAAAATTTTTGTGCTATTATTTTTATTATTTGTAACTTTATCCCAAAATAGTGATAAATTCCAAAAATTAAAAAAATATATATTGCTATGACTGCAACTTACGTTAGTGAATTTTGCTTGAGAATAACACAGTTACTAGGAAATAAACTAAAATAAAAATTAATGTTGTGTATTCCTCCAACTTTAAGTATTGAATCCTTAAATCCTCAGTAAAACCTACATAATATATCAGAAAACAATGCCGAGGATTGATATGTACCAGTTATCTTGGAGCTTAATGTTGGTACCCCGCGAATAGTCTCACCTGAGGCCGTTTATTCACCTTTATTGCTCTTTTAGACATAAATACTGAATCTCTTGACAAGGTTTGCGCTGTACTAGAATTAAGAATAGTCCAGAAGGAGCGTAGAATCTTATTTGAACACATCGGACTGTGTCCAATAATTCCCCCACTATGCCTCACTTCGCCGCGCGCATTCGTTATGTCGCCGCGTAATGTTGCACGCTGGGTAAAATATAATTATAACACAAATGTAAGGTAAAAAAAAGCGATCTGTTAATTTCTCAAAAATTTTATTGTGCATGCAGAAATATTGATTGACACAACAGAGTAGATAAGTAAAGAGTCATTTAATAAGAATAATTGAATTAATGAACTTTAAACTTAAAATATAAAATAAATTTTATTTTACATAAAACGGAAATTTTTATATCTTGTTAAATAATATTTTATGTTTTAAAGATAATGTTGGTCAAATGTCCACGATAGAGTTCTTTATTCCGAGATCCAATTTTCATTAGTTCTCTCATTAGATGAGCAAAGTAGGATTAAAAAATTACCACCCTGGCAACACTAACGAAATGTACATTTTGTTTCTTCGACAATCTGACAAATGGAAAAATGATTAATTTTTTAAGTAATGCAATTGTTACATACACAATCATTTGCTTATTACACGTAAAATGTGATTGCATCCTGTTTTTTTTAAGATCCTAGCAGTATTTCTACACTTTAAAGGACACAACACGGTTAAATTCATAGTTAAATTTGAATCAGGAGTTGCGTACTGAGCGACGTCTACAAAGAAACTAATGGGTCAAAACGTAAACCAGCTCATTTATGAGTAGTTTAGTCGCCTTC
Organism: Micrasema longulum; assembly: GCF_059751315.1. NCBI lineage: Eukaryota > Metazoa > Arthropoda > Insecta > Trichoptera > Brachycentridae > Micrasema > Micrasema longulum. The sequence continues at coordinate 53,839 of NW_028277738.1, forward strand.
TCTTTGATGTGCGTATGCGGTTTCTGGGCTATTCTTAATTCTATGCTATCAAATAATAATTGATCACCGGGTGCTCAGACATTAATGTTAATTAAAATTCAAATAAAGGAGTACAGACATGATATTGCACACATATAAAACAATGAATATAGATAATACTTTATAGTACGAACTTTATTGCTTGTAATAATGATAGTTTGTGATAAATTTTACGCTTACGAAACTAATCACTTTTAAAATATATATTTTATAAATTTATTGCATAAAATAAGTAAACATATTCCAAAATACCTATCGGACCTTTGTATTAGGGAAAATACATGTCAAAGAAAATCTACTCCTAGGTCAGCATTTGATTCAGGAAGAGGAAAACTTGTCGAAATTCGGCGCTCCCCAAAAACTAGATTTGGAGATCGTGCTTTTGCCGCCGCCGGCCCCTCTGCCTGGAACCAATTGCCTTCAAACTTACGAATCATCGACAGTCCCAGTCAGTTCAGATCCCAACTAAAATCCCACTTCTTTAGACCATCATACCCTCAATTTTAAATCTGGAAATATAATATATCACTCTAGTTTAGTTAGAATGTAAGTTAAGGTATACAATTGTAAAGCGCCCTTGAGGTGATTTTTAGATGAGTTTTAGGTGGGAAAGGAAGTGGGATGGGAAAAAAGGGAAGGAAGAGAAGAAGTCGAAATAGTAAGTAAATATAAAACAATGAAAAAAGAAATAAAAATTTACATAAATGTCCATATACAACATACATACATATGCATATACACACTAATCCATATATATACATACATATTTATTTACATACATACACTTACATACATACATACTACATATATATACACACATGAACATGCATATATATATATATATATATACACATACATACACACATGAACATATACGCATACACTTATGCACATATGTACATACGAGTACATATTCATAATTAAAAATAAAATAATGAAAATTAATAAGAAACAAAAAAAAATAAAAAATAAAAAAATTGTTGCTTAAAACTGTGCTTTTGTGACGTCTCTATCGCAATTTTGATATATTTTTTAAAACAGTATTTTCTTTCGTTAAAAAGATCTATCGCGCTTAAATTTTTATCATTTGACCAACATACTCGATAAATGTTTTCATTTTTACCCAGATTCGATTGTTGAAGAGATGTAGAAAAAAAAATGTTAAATCTCTCGCTACACTATTTATATGTGCTGTTATTTTTGTTTAAAATTTTGATAAACATTTTGACTCTTTTAAATTTGGCATTAAATATTTTTGGAGCAATTACATAATATTGCTTTTTACCAAAAGCGGTTGATACAAATGGGACAATACAGTTAATTTGTGTTGCTGAACGAGTGTTTATATTTTGTTGGGTTCTTTTAACCTCACTTAATTTATCATAAAATTTAAGTAGTAGGCACCTCACAATCAATTGTCTTACATCCAATATCTTTAACTCAGCGAACAGATCTTTCGTTGGATACCTCGAGGGTTTTTTGAGAATGATCTTTATGATCCATTTTTGTGCTACTTTCACTGGTTCTAGGATTGAACGAGAGCAACCTCCTTTTGCTTGGATATTTCTATAATTTGATATTTCTAGCTTAGTTTAGAATCTATTATGACTTATCTTGACATTAGCAAAGACATTCAGCTTAATTGAATGATTGTCGTTTAAACAATAAAAAAAAAAAAAGCAATTTTTGTAAAGCTATTTCTAAACTCCCTTATTCCATCCCAACCGATCTATTTATTGATACTATGTTGCTGCACTCACATTACGCAAATTCCTCTCCTCTCTACTGTAAACATGTTGCGGGGTTAGTTGATAATGGTAAATAATCACAACACAATTTATGTTTCTGTTTTCCTGTTTTATTTTATATAAAACTGATCATTTATTCACGCGGTAATCAAAATGCCATTTCTCATCTGTTAAAAGCATGTTGTTCAAATATATCATATTATGCATTCATAATTCGTACTAATTACCTCACCTAAATTTAAAACACAAATATTAACCATATAAAAATAAACAAAAACTCCCCAAACAAAATAATTTATGATTCTATGTTTTTTTTATTATTATTTATAAAACATAAAATACAAAACGTACATATTATACTCCCAGGAGTTATTTTCGTTTTCTTTATTTTGAAATTGATAAAATCATATAATTCTGAATAAAATATAGTTCTGAATTATTATCAACAATATGCAGATTTGTTTTTATTTATTTTATATCACTCATGTAATTTATATATTTTTTAAATCTAAAAAGCCCTACGGGCGTTAAAATAAATATAGCTCTGAGTTGATAAAACTCAATCTTTAGGATTGACCATAACTGATATTCATTTCAACAGAAAAGGAAAACACTTATGAGAAAGAAATATGGAGTTCTAAGCATTTACAAGACCTATAACCTGTCATTGGATGGTTTGAGTGATACAAACTATGTAAAATTCACCATTTTCCGTTTGTTTAAACAACAGAATTCTCTAGAATCTTCCATCTGTTGACTCTTGTAAAGGAGCTAAAACCTTTATTCATGTAAGTGAGATTCATCAGGGTGAATTATTTCACCTGCTAGGAAACGCCACATTCCCTTCTCAAAAATGTTTTCCCTCTCTGTTACACTTAATGCTAATCTTGATTTCTACAAGGTGGGTTCCAGCTTTTTCTACCAACATTTAAACATAGTACAAAATATCGTTGACCATTGTTTTTAAAATAACATATCAGTTTTTTTATTTCCTGTATGTGTGGCTTTGTTCTGAAAATACGTTTTATTAATCATTAAAAAGCAAGCAGATTTTTAAATAATTGTCAACCTAATATTTTAACTGAAATAATTACTGAAAACCATAATCAAAATAGTCCTAAAAAAACATATCATAATATCGGGCGAACACAAGTTTACAGATTACACATTTACAAACTCACATACAAATAGAATCGACTGTGACAGTCAGACAATCAACTGACTTTTTTAATTTCCTCTAAACAAAAATTACAATACAATTTAGATAAAATTACGACACAAAATCGTTCTGCAAAGAATTTGTCCGTTGAATTTAAAATTGATGCTTCCTTTCAGACATCAAACTTGCTTAGCTGTCTAATTTGTAACGTCTAAATACTTAGAGCTTCGCAAGCTGGAACTCGGCTTATCTTAGATTTGTAATCAAAACACCCATTCATACAAGATGGGGAGTCAAAGCATGACTAAGTTGTAATTTCTCAATATATTAAGAACAACGAGGCCTTGCATCCTGTTTTACTTCTGACTATAGGTGCGCGGGTGTCGAGCATGAAAATCTCTCACCTTCGTGAAAGAAAACACCTATTTAGCTTCGCATTAATATCAATATAATTTATTAATAAAAATTTTATCGTTTAAGTAGATCGTGTTTTTAAATATTACATTTACTTTTTAAAATATTATATTTACACTATAATGTTTTTTATTTACTACGAGTATTTGGGCTCTTATAATTTTAAATAAAAATATTGACGTCATTGTGCGTGGAGTGATGCATAATAATATTATTGTTTGAATGCACAACTCGTTAATTTATTGATTTATTTATATATACGCCCAACGGGCGTTTTTAAGAACATATTTAAACATATAAAATTACTATAGAGAAAAGTAGAAAGATACAATGGTATATAGAAGACTTTGTGCGAATGAAAGTGGGAGAGAGGTGTTAATAATTAAATTTGATTTCGTGATCGTTTGAAAGAAGAGAACTTGTTATCAAAGAAATCAAGACTGGTATGTTTGTCGGCAGAACTTAGAATTTTGGGCATAGGATAATAAAAACATTGTAGCATTCATTCACGAAAAAGTGTTTTTAGTGGATAACTGAAAAATTCGAGAAGTTACCTGGTTATTATGCGATTAATCAAACCCTGCGATTAATCAAACCGTGCGATTAATTAAACATTACGATTAATAGTCTCTCTACTGTCTTTTCTTGGTGGAACTACATTTAAATAAAAGGTAATAATGAAAATACTGTGTTTAGTTTTTTCCACTTTATATATATAATATATTTTTTTATATTTAAATATAAGTAAACATATATTTATTCATTTTTAGTTTAAATATTCCCTAACTTATTATGTCTTTTCAGGCTGTGCCGTGTTAAACTTAACCTGAGAAAAAAAAATCTTTAAAATAAATTTAAAAAATCATCTTCATAATCCCCTTTCCGCACCTAATGGTGCATATGACACTGCATTGGTACACCAATTGCAGCGTATCTTGATCATTTTTTATACATGAAGGTAAGATGATCAGTCTTACGCTTCAGGTACCAGTCCAGGGACTATGAAATATTCCAGTGTGGAAACACATTTTTAAATAAATATTTCACATCAACCATGTCGGGAATCGAACATGAGAGCTCTTGAACCGGGGGCAAACGCGCTGACGATTACAGCACGAGACCGACGAAATTATAATAAAGTTATGAAAAAATTACAATATTAAGAATAATAGTAAAATAAAAATTATAGTAAAAGATCAAACAAATGAGCGTGGTTTTTTTTGTTGTTTGTAAAGTTAAAAAAAAAATTGGTTGAAGAATCATTTGGCTGTGGAGTGTTTTTAATTATGAGGTTGTGACAGAAGTCGATTCGTCAGTGTTTTGCTTTTCAAATGACAGTAATCTTGAATAAATGATTAAACGAAATATTCAAGCGTTTTAAGCAGTTCAATAAACATCACTCAAGTCAATCGAAAAAAACAGAAAAAATGTTTTATACTGAATTTTCCAATTAAAATTAGTAGATAGCGTTTATCAATTAAAATTAATACGTAACGTTTATCGAGTATCGGGTTGAGGAACTCTTGGATTACTTTTTATAGGTTATTTATAAATATTTATTGTATTCAAAATACAAAAACGTGTTTTTTAAAACTTAAAGCTTACACGATTTAATTCATTCGCTTATACGGGTACTTATTGATTCTAGTTGCACAAAGCTTCCAATAGCAATGTAATCTTTGTTTCTTCCAATTAACTTTTATAATACTCAGCGAGTCGGCGATCATCAGGGGTGCCGTTACTTCTACATAACTTCTGGTCAGCTTCAATCCCGTTTTATATGGATCAAACAATTGAATTAAACATATTTTAGATTTTAACTTAGAAAATATTGTGTCGAGGAATATTTATTTATTTATTTATTTATTAACGGACATTGTCCATGTATACAATTTATAAGGTTTAAATATTACAATAAAAGAATAGTTTAAAACATTTAAAGAAAAAAGAAAAAAGCATTGACAAACACAAGGGACATTGAGACAAGATCTGGACTATTTATTTAGTGCTCGTTAAATCGTTGTAAACCTAAACCAAAAAAGTCCAGATCCTGTCTTGAGTTAACAATACGACAAAGGCGGGTCATTGGAGAATTTAGGCCATAGTTTGTTCTATGCTGATCGATGAACAGTACTTCATTGTTTCTCAATCTACGAGTCGGAATATTGAATTTTACTTGTCCCAGTAATGATGTAACATCGATTATACCATTTAGTATGCCGAACATATATATGGAGTCAATATTAGTTCTACGTTTTTGTAGACTAGAAATATTTAACATTGACTCTATTTCAGCATAAGAATAATTATCTCTCTCTAGTCCAAGCATCCACGCTATTTTTCGAAGCAAGCGATTTTGGACTGATTCAATGTGATTTATGCGATTGACATAGAATGGAGACCAGACCACTGAGGCATATTCAAGAAGAGGGCGAACAGTTGAGCAATAAAGAGTTGAATATAAAAAGTACTTTGTTAAAATCTTATACGTGAATGCTAAGATTTAGAAAACGTCCTAATTTATGTGTAAATTTTCACTAAGATTCTGCTCGCACCTTTAAATACTATATAATGTCAAAAAAAGGACCGCAATGATAGTTTTATTAAATGGATTCTAATGAAAATAATACAATAATAACAATAATAATATCTAAGATGAATACATACATCTAGGATACAAAGTCAAACTCGGTACAGATAACCAGACAGCGGAGTTGCCGCTTTCGGCAAATAAAATATTTTTTTGAAAATAATATATAGTATGCTTAAAAAGACAAGACTACGACTCGTGTACATTAGCAGTGACGAAATACGGACTAGAAACCATGTCTGTGACACAGAAAAGTAGGCAGAAACTAAAATACACGCAATGATCCATTGAAAGACAGATGCTCGGTGCATGTCTTAGAGACCGAATAAAATTAATGAAAAATAGGGCGTCGAAAAGTCGTAGATATTATAGATCGTGCGGAAAAATTTAAATAGCAGTGAGCAGGACACTTGGCAAGGCTAAGTGGTGGCAAGTGGACACCCAGAATAATAAAGTAGAGACCATGGGCAAACAAAAGAAGTGTTTAAAAGCCACAAGAAAGATGGGTTGATGACATTGCCTCGATAGGGGTAAAACATGGATAATAAAAGCGGGTGATAGAAAGGAATGGAGACGTTCGGAAGAGGCATTTATCCAGTAGTGGAGAGAACAAGGCTGAAGAAAAAAAATGAATCCATTATATTTCTAACCCAAAAGTTCATTTAATTCAAAAGATTTCTGTTTAAGAATCTACGCGCGCAGATCATGGGCGTATTCTTTACGCATGACATTACAAAAAATAAAATTAAACCGTGATTTCTCGATCAGATCAATTTCCCTTTCAGTTTTCTGACCCATGTAAATCTAACTTTAAACTGAGCTTTCCATATACCAATACCGTAAAAAGCTAGGCATGTTCCTCAGTAGGCCTCAAACAAAACATTGAGCACGTAAGAGTTTTCATTGGCTTGATCATTATTTTTTATTACCTACCGTTATTTTATGTGCAATTAATTAATAGTGATCTCGCACGTTGCCTTAATAATGTAGATTTGTAGAGTATCTGTCTACCAGGAAAACAAGCTTGAATTTAAATAGTGCAAGTTAGAGAAATGTAGCTGCAATTGCGAGCTATATTAAATACCGTATTAAAATATTATTTACATATTGCTTCACACATTACGGGCAGATACTTTTTTTGATTGGGATAATAGCAGTTTTTATTTACTTTTTATTTTAAACAGTATGTCCATTAGTAAGGGATGAGTGTATTGTTACGGAGGCAGATTGTGACAACGCAATTAAAATTTGTGCTACGTTACGGTTTCATTTCGTGTGAATCTCGTACCGTCAAAACAACGGTATTGTACGATTGATTTGATTTCGATTTTTATTAAGATATTATGTTTTCAAAATTTTCTACTGGGTTTCACTCACTACGGATATTATCAAGAATCTTTGAGAAAGGAATGTGGAAGTGTCATTGACAAACAGGACATGTCATTGGCTGGTATATGTGATCACTTTACACAATTGTGTAACATTCGCCATTCTGCCAATGTTAGAAGACATAAATTTCTTCTTGTCTTCGGTCTGTCTTTATATATATTTTTTATTTTATGGTGAATTATAAATCATTTTCATTTGCAAAAATTATTTATTTTAGTCGTCCCTGCTATTTACATTATATGTTATTATTAGATGTTTATAAATCATTATTGATAGAATTTCAAAGAAGGTTTATAGATACACATGTCGTATTGAAACAGCTCATGCAATGTTTCTTAAAATGAGAACACTCTTTTTCCAATGACAACCTCAACCTTAAAATCAGGCAGCCTGGACAAATGTTACATAGAACCATTGGACAATTGGTACGACGTTGAAACATGGACCCTAAAGGTCAATATGATCAACAAGCTGGAAGCTTTTGAAATGTGGATACACCGACGCATGCTTAAATTCTCATGGATGGAAAGGAAAACAAAAGTAAAAATAATTAACTTAGCAGTGTAAGAGTGGATCACGAGCTGATGGTATAGTTAAGCAGTGTAAAGTTTAAATTACATTTGGTTTTGATACAGTAAGAATTTTAGATAAATTATATTACAAGCATGTTCTAAAAACAAAGAAAACGGGTCCTTTAATTTTTCGGCTTTGTGTGCTCCACCCTAACATTACCAACACATGAAATAACCATGGAGTTTTTGACGGGTGAATGTAATGAGTAATGACGTTTATGGGAAAATGGCTGTACCTACACTGACGTGGCAATTTCAGTTTGCATAAATTTCTAAGGATTTGCTTAGATTCACTCGCTTAACATCTAAAGTGATTAGCGAATTTATGGGTAAAAGCCTTTGACTTAAATATAGCATATTTTTAATCATTAATTTTACCATTTATTATATTATTGATTTTATAAAATGAGAGTGTAAAATCCTGTAATATTTGCCTGTAAATATTTGTACATGCTCAAAATATTATTTACATAACCAACTGGTCTAAGAAGTATAAAAATTAAAAATAATGTATTGAAATTCATTGCAACAGAGAGCGCAAACGTTATTGAGAGGGGAATATGGAAGTCTAGACATTGACAGGGCTTGTGGAGGCGGAACTAGGGGACGCTGGATTGACGCGGGAGAAAGCGGGTGCTGGCTGGTAATAGGGTCTTCTCGAAGAGTTTGGTAATATCCACATGCTCCACTTAGGGGCAGATGGGGAAAAGTAAAGAAAAATGACCTGTTTAAATGGCCACTTTCCTCAGTGTGTAACGCTCACCATTCGGCCTGTATTTGGACGTAGTTATGCAAAAAGCGTCGAATTCTCAAAATGCAAAAAAAAATAATTAATGCCGGTTTCTATGGCATACTACAATATATTTATGTGCTGAAACCGTTTAAGCTCCGAGTGCTTTACTTTTTTGCCAATTAAAGAAATGTCTAACACACATCACGGCTATCACTGTTACATTAACATTAAAAACGTATAAGTTATTTGACTATTTTCTGGGGCTCTAAATTTATGAATTCCTGACATATAAAAAATGTGGATTAGAAATTTCTTCAATTTGCAAAACAGTATAGCAATTGGAGCTTAAAAATTTTCAACATTTAAATATATCGTAGTATGCTATCAAAACCAGCATTAAATTCATTTTTATCATTTTGAGGGTTGGACGCTTTCTGCATAACTACGTCCATGTAAGGATCAATTTTTCCTCAACTCTTCTATTTGTTGACGTTTATGAAGTAAAATAGCTAAAACCTTGATCTGTGTGGGTGAGATTAATCTGGCTGAATTTTTTAACGTACTAGCAACGCCTGAAAATATTATTTTTTTATGTATAAATCATGTAATACAAAGTACATATTTTACAAAGCAAAATATATATGAACTACCTTCCCAGGAGTTACTACGACTCTATTCGGGACTTAAATTCTATGAACTTTTTTTTTAAACCACATATTAAGAACAACAAAGAAACAAAGCAAGTTTAACACCTTAATAGCTTAATATCACACAATAATATACTCGTATAAACAAAACATATTGTATTATTCTCCTTTTTCGGGTTCGAACTGTCAGTAGGGTCACAGTAAGTCACATTTTGCTGGAAGGTGTGATTCTGTAAAATGCTGCGAATGCCTAGTTGGATCCCACCAGCAACACTACAAACTAGTCCAACTCGTTAGCGTTCACGTTGCCAACCCTAGGCAATTGGATCTCACTCATAACGGTGTGGTCACAGCAGATAACATGAGGATGAAAGGTAAGTTTTTAGCGCCTCAAAATCAAAACCAACTAGCCAAGGAAAGGTAACTCCGACAGAAAAATCCACCAGAGAAGGCGACGGGAAACTACTCTGGTCAACTTTTCGCAGGAATCGATATGGCGATAGATCCAATAAGCAGTTGTCCCAGCTGCGGATTATAAGAGTAGCGCAGGACCAAGATGCTTTCGTTGTGGTGATCGCTAACGTCGAGGGACCTGACAAGGCACCGCAAGAAGAAGATTCTCCGATTCAATTTATTTTTTATTTTTATACCAGTTAGTTCAATCGACAATATTGTGTGTATGTCCATATGTTTGTAGACGAGGCTGTCTTGTCTCTGGACATACTGAAAACGTCGATTAAAAAACATAATTAAGAGTTTTTTTTATAGGTTATCCCACATCAAATCGATAAGTATTTCAGTTCTTTCACTTCACAAACATAAACAGATGAGCGAATCGAAGAAATATGCCAATTTTAACACAGGCAAAATGGTAGTATCGATCACTTAAACCAGCTTATGACAAATCGTAAGCTCTGCAAAAATATCTAAACTTGCATGGTCCGTCGGGTTTTTGCTTCGGGAAAAACATGAAAATCACTTGTTACTCGTTTTCATGTAAAAATTTGAATACACTTGAGTGGTTGAAATAAGGTATAAACATATGACCAATGCTTATCATCATCATTCGTTTTCCGCACCTAATGGTGCATATGGCGCTGAATTGGTACACCAATCGCAGCGTATCTTGATCGTTTTTCGTTACATGAAGGTGAGATGATCACTGATTAGTTTTACACTTCAGGCAGCAGTCTAGGGACTATGAAATATTCTAGTGTGAAAATACCCTTTTAAATAAATATTTCATATCAACCATATCGGAAATCGAACCCGAGACCTCTTGCGTGGCAGGCAATCGAGCTGACCATTACACCACGAAGCCGACCAATACTATGGTGTAAAATACTCCTTGGTAAGCGCAATTAACTAAAATTTATAAAATTCTATGCTGTTTTTACCTAGTGATATTTATATTCTAGACTACTTACAGACTAATTCAAAGCAACGGTCATTTCATTTTCTTAAAAAAATGTCGGAGGATTTCCCTCATCACATAAATTCCATTAATTAAGTTTATTACCTTGGGAACATTAATAATTCCAAGAACAAATTCTTATTAATATTGTAGTAAGATAGGTTCTTCTATCTGTTCCGTTATGAGATTTGTAAAAAACTATATAGGGAGGCAGTTGCGTAAATTGTAGTTCGTAACAGTTTTAATTAAACTACATTTTTACTACAAAATTGCTAAGAGTCTCTTATTAGAGCACTACTTCTCCTCATAATTATCCAATAGTTACTCGTTAGATATTTTTGCTGGTCTCAAAAAATATCAACGCTGATATGAGAATTACTATGGACAACGATTATCATTATAAGTTTCGTTATTTAAAAAATCGTTTTATTTTAAATATCTCAAATTATGAGCAAATGGATAGCTACAATATTTAGTAGAAAATATACACATTAAGTACCTACTAAAGGTGTTTACCACCATTGAATTAACACAAAAAATTTCTTCATGGAGTTGACTTTTTGGGATATTTGCTAAATGTACATAATATCGTCATCCTAACTTGTAAAACTAGTAAATTCACAAACAGTCAAACATGTTATTTTGGCGTTTTCTGTTAGGACTTCAAAAAATCTTCTTACAATAGATTATACCTAATATTCTCCTCCAGCACATATTCTCAAAACTCAGAAGTTTCGTGTTTTGAGTTTTCGGAAGGTGCCTGTATCAGTTATTTATTTTTGCCATACAAAATATGTGTTACTTTATACAAATTAAAATCATCCCTTTCTAATCAATTATTTACTAAATTATAAAAATGTATAATACTTGTTATACTGTTTATATTACGATACATCGTCTCTGTTACTTTAATAAAAAATAAAAAAATAAATAATTAAAATTAAAAATAAAATGCATTTTGCAAATAAATCCTCCTTTCGTAATATCAGCATATGTTCATCTTCTTTTTCTTTTCTTTTTCTTTTATTTTCTTTTCATGGTCATGTCATACCATATTAATATGATATCAACTTATTATTCATTTAAAAAGGAATGGCCCACGCTGAGACGCTGAAGCCTTTGTGGGCATTTTTTCCAAATTATGTTGTAGCTTAATTTTAATATGTTTTTTACTAAAGTGTATTTTTGTAATTAAAAATGTAAATATATGTATGGAAAAATATAAAAATAAAATTTAAAAAATTACTTCAATACTTTATATATTTAAACTTTCTATTTATTGTCAATTTGCTGCATACCTTTGCTATAATTTCTTGATTTATTTCCCTTTGTTATTTCTTTATTTTCTGCTGATTTTATGTTTCTATATTTTCTTCACTTGTGTCAGGTGTTTTGTATTTCGTTTCATTATTTTTTTTTCTCTATTATTATTTTATACTTTTTTAAAGGCGTAAGCAGTCGAATAAATAAATAAACTTATATTTACAATACATTCTTCTTTTTTGGATTATTATAAAAAAACTTCGTTTAAATTCGTTACTGAAGTAAAAACTATTTTTACTGTCTCTGAAAAAAGGTCAGTTTAGAATTTACGAGTTTTACAATATAGCCCGACGATAGTGTGTTGTTTATGTGACGGATGACGTATATGTTACGTATGTAATGCATATGTACGTGTTTCTTTTATATATGTGCGTATTTATATGTATAAATTAAGACTTATTATTTCTGGCTACTATACGATCCCATTTACTATTTAATGATGCTCACACTTACACACACCTGAACACTTACTCCCACACTAATACACATAAACACACATCTACACTTACTCTCATACAAATACACATAAACACATCCTTTTGCTGTAACACAATTTAATAATATGTATGATTTTATTTAGAAACTTCGCTGGTCTGTCATTAAACCGTATTTAAAAAAAAGTTATTATGTCAATGTCGACTGTTTCTTTAAAATAAATAAATAAGTAAATATGGACGACACAGTTCGTGATTTGTTTTTTTTTTATTCTCAATAATTACCTCCATGGATTGACGTTGACCATTACTTTTTTAATTTTATAAAACGAAGAAATTCCAACTTCTTTCTTTCCACGTCCGCTCCTAAGTGGAGCACGTGAATCAGACGCTTCAAGAAGACCCTGTCGCTAGCCGGCACTCTTGCCTATTCCCACGTCAATTTCGCGTCTTTTGGTTCCGCCAAATAAAGCTGGAAGGTCGTCATAGACGGCCTTCCTGGATGGTGGGAACCCCCATGTGTTAAGAAGAGGCCAATTGAGTTGAGGCTTGTCGAGCCAGGTCCACCGCCTCAAAACGTTTGTTAAAGGAGGCTGCTGCATCCGTTTCTTATCTATATTCTGCTCATGCGTTTACTCTCATAACTCAGAAAATTCGTGTTTTGAGCTTTGATAACGTGCCAGTATCAATTACGCATTTTTAAGTAAATATCTGCAACCATCTCCTGAAACGTGTATTTGAAAAGCATAGAAAAACTAAATAAATTGAATAGAATAAGCAATTAATAATTATTATGCAGTCTCATTTTAACTTTTCAGTATTGTTTTACTAAATATTTTAACGGTCAGTACTTAAACCTTTTAATAGTTTTGTAAAACGTTCACTTGAAATATTTCAGTCATTCACTGGATTATTCAGAACAGTAAATATGGTTTGTTTAATTTGATGATATTTATTTTTTACCGAAATCATATTCAAAAATACATTATTAATGCATACTTTATTTTCTAAAACTTTGAAGGCGATATTTTTTTAATAATATTCATTTTTAAATATTACGTTTTCATAATTATTTTGTAAGTTCAGACTATAGTAAAATATTTATTTTACCCATTATTCACAAATAATATAGTTAATATATTTCACTGAAACATGCATATATTAATATTTTGTCTCGGTGCCCCACACATTATGAAGTACAAATTTGTAGAACAAGATGTCCTAAATCTTTTCCTTAATAGTCTTGTCGATTCTAAATCAAATGTGAAATATTATGACATCAATTTATTGTTGGAATATGCTCCGGTGTCGACAAGTTAAATTATAGCCTTCGACACCTAACTGTACCGCTCTCGTTAGGAATAATAATTTAACTTGAATGTTATTATTTAATATTTATGGGAATAAGAAGTAAAAAGGATGATTTAGAAATATAAAATTGTATTTACCCAAAAAAGCAAACAAATATCTAAAAGAAATTCCAGCAACAAAAACATTTTTTATGCAACAAAATTATTCAAATTTTTGGGTCTTTTTCTGTTACTCGTAAATACCGTGTTAGAAAAGGGGTAATGAGTAGTGATAGAGCGGGGTCCGAACCTCGGACTTGCTGATCAACCCGTCTAAACATTAAGCTCGGGTTTCCTAGGACAGCGGTGCCCGTATTTTAACGGCCGTAGTGAACATTTATGCGGTTGACAGCCGTCGTAACGGTGACTAGAGAGTTGTTTCCTATAAAAATGGTGTTGATAACACCGTTAAAAATAAAACCACTCTCTAGTCA
>NW_028277746.1:0-129036 GCF_059751315.1 Micrasema longulum
GCCATAACATGCACAATCGTTGTGGCCAGGATCTAACAGAATAGGGAATAAATTTGAATTTTCGTTTGTACCCACACAAACTGTTGGCAAAATAATTCAGGAGCGAAAGGGATAACAAGATTTTTTTTGAATAATTTATCACGTGAACATTACTAAAAAACAGAAGTTTTTTAGTTTGACTCTATTTTATCGGATGTGCAATAATATCACATTGTTCTAAAGTTAGTAAATACGTTCCCGGTAACCATCGCTGCATATTGGAGTGGCAGGGTTCGCTCCAGTCGGACACGCTCAATAAGTCTTCTTCTAGTGGCGTGTCAGGTCCCGCAGCGAAAGCATCTCTGTCCTGCGCCACTCGGTACGGGTCATCGACTTCCCTTCTTGGATATACTCGCCACAGCGTTCCAGGGAAAAGATGACCAGAGTGGATTTCCGTTGCCTTCTGTGGTGGATTTTCTGTCGGGTCTAGTTTGATCCGCTGCGATAACACCGTTATGATCCTCTGATTTTATTAATGTCCGTACAATCAAAACTCTTTATTGCTCAACTGTTTGTCTTCTTCTAGAATATGCCTCCGTGGTCTGGTCTCCATTCTATGTCAATCGCATAAATCACATTGAATCAGTCCAGCATCGCTCGCTTCTAAAAACTAGCGTGGATGCTTGGACTAGAAAGACGTATTTTTTTTTACGCTGATATAGAGTCCATGTTAAATATTTCTACTCTACAAAAACGTAGAACTAATATTGACTCCATATATATGTTCGGCATACTAAATGGTATAATCGATGTTCCAGCATTACTGGGACGAGTAAAATTCAATATTCCGATTCGTAGGTTGAGAAAAAATGAAGTACTATTCATCGATCAGCATAGAACAAACTATGGCCTTAATTCTCCAATGACCCGTCTTTGTCGTATTGTGAACTCAAGACAAGATCTGGACTTTTTGGTTTAAGTTTAAACGATTTAAACGAGCACTAAATAAATAGTTCAGATATTATCTCGATGTCCCTTATGTTTGTCAATGCTTCTTTTCTTTTTTTTTTGTTTTAAACTATTACAATATTTGAGTTTGTCCAAATTTTTGTAGACAAATGACTGGATTTCACCCCCTCGGAAGGCATTACGATTAACAAATGGCGAATGTTACACAGTGTGTAAAGTGGCCACTTAAACCAGCCAATGACAGGTCATGAGCCCTGTAAATGCTTAGACTTCCATATTCCCTTATTTAAGGTATTCTCCATCCATGTTGTAATTTGTTAACTTTAAACTATTCTTTTATTGTAATATTTAATCCCTATAAATTGTATACATGGACAATGTCTGTAATAAATAAATAAATAAAAGAGTGTGTTCCCATCGCCCAGGGTTCGCAAAGCGGACACTAACGAGTTGGACTAGTCAGTAGTGTTGCCGGTGTCAAGCAACTAGGCGTTTTGCAGCACTTTATAGAATCACACTCTCCAGCAAGATGTGACTCACTGCGTCCCTACGGACATGGACAGTTCGAACCCTGTGAGTTTAGTTAAGTTATTATATGGTATCTTAACAAAGATATACTCGTAGTAACACAATTATAGTTTTAAAAAAACGGGGCTTCGAAGCAAAAACGGGGTTTCGAGGCAAAAACGGGGCTTCGTGTATCAGAAAAATCGAAAATTGAAGCCATCCCACCATTAATGATCTATGTATGTTACATTTGGGCTGCATTGAGCTGTGAATGCAGAAACTATCTGCATCACACTATCCATAATTCCAGTTAAAAAAATGTATTTAACAGTCCTAAATTATAATAGTTGGCTTCGCGGTATTAATGGTCAGCGCGTTTGCCCACCATTCAAGCGGTCTCGGGTTCGATTCCCGACATGGTTGATATGAAATATTAATTTAAAAGGGTGATTTCTCACTAGAATATTTCATAGACCCCGGGCTGGTACCTGAAGCGAAAGATTGATCAGTCTTACGTTTCAGGTTGTTAAATCAATATTTAATGTCAAATATCCCATGAATCCAACCCGAGACCTCGAGTGCGGTAGGCGAACACGCCGACCACCACACTACGAGGCGGACTTATCTCCACTCGCACTAACCAGCACACTGAGTATGTAATCCGCATTCGATTTTCCTTTTCAGAATTTTTAATCAAGAGTACCTCTCGAGTCAAAAACGCTAAAATTTTTGACATGCTCCATTTATATTTTGTGTTAATGCGTATTCATTTAAATAATAAAACTTCGTCGTTAATAAAAACATATCCCAAAAACAGTTGTGATAAAATAATTGATTATCCTGTTACCGACGAAATAGCAGGTTTTCGATAAAAATAATAAAATGTCTGACATATCTGTGAAGTTTTCTTTGTCTCTGCTGTATTCTGCGGGCCGTGAAAATGGTTGCGACGTTTCTGTGCCTACTCGTCTAGGGACTAGGGACACGGTAAACACAACGAGTCTAGGTGCTGGGCCGGCTCCGGGGGTGCGGGGCGGGTGAGTATTTGTCTGGAGAAGAAAATCATAAAAAGAGCACAGATCTATGCGGGCGTGGACTTTGTACAATGTACACGCAGTGGCGGTTCTTTGTAGGGATTAGTTTTTGGGATAATTTAATTTTAAAACATTAATATCGAATGTAAAGTATAATGGTAAGCTGTGCATAGTCGTTTATTTGAACGATTCGCCCCGGGTTTTAAGTGGTTTCCTTTTCACTAGAGCAAATGCTAGAAAGATTTTTGATTGCCCCCTATAGAATATTTTTCATGATCCCAACACTTAAAGATAAAATTGAAGCTGATTAAAAACAGAAAAAATCATACATAATAAGAAAGGTTAATAATAAATGCGACTTCTATATAAAAATATATATATATAAAAAGGAACCAGAACCCAGGACGAGTACCATTGGCCTAGGCTGGCCCGAGGTAAAAATCCTTACTAAGAAAATCGAGTGGAGATAAGTTCGCCTCGTGGATTATTGGCTGACGTATTCGCTTACCATTCTTGAGATCCTGGATTCGATTCCTGGCAGGGTGGATGTGAAATATTGATCACCTTACTTTTATGCAACGATGAGCAAACTTCGCTACATTTTGTTTACCGATGCAGCGCCATATGCACCATTGGGTGCGGATGACGGCTACTCTCTCATTACTTCGCGGCCGCCACTGGCGCTGATTCCCCTAAAACTTTGTGAGACTAACACGTCACGGAGAATTATGTCAAGAGTATTGAAGCTCTACGGGACTACGCGGAACTATAGGGGACTGTAATACGCAGTACGTTCCTCCCTAAGTACGCAGCGCAGCGGACTTTACAGCCACTTTCCCGAGTAACACACGTTGCCAAGTAAACAGCTAGTTGTATTACTAACTACGCTACACTCCTTCTCGTACACAACACGGTACCCGCTCGTACTGTTCTAACAAAACCTGACTCGACTTTCAGTCGTTAACTCTATAGGGAGTAAAAGATCAAGAACGCGAGTCGATTCTGTTTGGTTCAGTGACGTGTAATTTGAAATGTTTCTTAATCTTGTGAGCTAGTTTTCAGGAGGTTTCAGGAGTATAGTGATGTTTGGCTGTTGTGGTTTTTATTTTCCGTAGAGCGACGCATCCTGTCCTTAATCTTCCCGTTGTTCAGTCCGGTGCGATGGGAGGCTCTCTTTATGCACCTGAAGCATACAACACTTTCCGTAAATATCCTCCGCTCTTTAATACATTAAACTCTCTAAAAAGTTCCGTGGTTAGGAAAAAGGATGGTTTACGGAATATTATTTTAATAACTCTTTTTTGTATAACATTTAGTGGTCTAAGGTGAGCGTTGAAAGCCCCTCCCCATCCAACTATTGCATGTTGAACAATTTATTTTACTAAAGCATAATTAACTGTTCTTTTAATTGATCCGTCGATAAAATACCTCTAAAGCTTTAAAAACACGTGGAAATTTTTTCTTAGTCTTTTGCGCATTGAATCTGTTTGTTCTTTCCATTTAATATTTTGATCGATTATTATTCCCAGATATTTTATCTTTGATTTTTCGGTCAGAATGAAACATTGAGAAGGACAGCTTGTGTAGTCCCCGCAGTTTCGGTCATGGGATTTTAGGTTTATATGACTCGGCCTATATCTATTATTCAATGTAAATGCAAGGTAGTTTTTTTCTTAATTTATTGTCTAGTTACGTTGATTCAATCACCCGTTAAAAAAAATAAGTCTGTATTGGTCACTTAATTAACTTCATTAAAAAAAAAATCATTGAAGATCATCACAGTATCATTGGCGTAAAAAATTGTTTCTCCCTTAAGGGGTTAATTGAACATTAAATTAACATAGATTATAAATTGTAAAGGACCTAGAATAGTACTTTGGGAGATGCCAAAGCAGGAGGAAGCTGAATTTGAATACATCAAATGCTAATGTTGTTCGTTGATTGCACAAAATATAAACAAAAAGATTACTTTTTTTAAATCCACTAAAAGTTCAACCTCAATCTTGGGAGGACGAAGAAACATTGAACTAAATGCTGTTAAAAGATAAAACACGAGTGATACTTTAATCCACAAATTTGGAATATCCAGTGACCGGTCCATCGCTTTCGCGACATCTTCGAGACTGGTATCTTTATTAAAGAGTTAAATGTATTTATATGCACTGTCACTGGGTATTCCAAATTTGTGGATTAAAGTATCACTCGTGTTTTATTTACATAATAAATTACAATGAACTTCCATCAAGAATTTTCACTTACAAACTTAAATGCTGTTAAAAGAGTTAAATGTTGGCTTTCCTAGTTTGAGCATTAAGCGGAACATATTTCCATGCATAGTTTCCTCTCTAATAAGATATACCTACCTTGTTACTAGTTACTAGTTACTTGTACAATATCCCTCAGGCGAATCGAATTTACTAACAATTCTCCCAATAATTACATACTCGTGAATACGTACATATTTTAGGTAGATAATATTATTATGTACGTACCACAAATGTAACTTTAGATGGGTTTCGAGCATACATCATTTCTCAATAAATTGACGGCACTTACTGACATTCATTTATTTATTTATTTACTTATAGGTTGTTTATAACACATTATTTGGGACATAAATCCCAACTCCGTGGGACTAAAAGTCTTGTGTCGAGTTGAGACGAGCAATTAGCTGACACAGACACATGATTATATCATGACAAATATTATATAGGATCAGAAACATAACAGTAATTTGGAAAAAAAACAAAATACATAGCACATCAATTTGGTAAACAGTAAACTCAAACATTCGAAAAATCACCAAGGAGTTTCCCACTCAAATCCACACTCCCACTAAGAAAAATTCAGTCCTTAACTCCTATTTTGAAAATGGTATTTGTCCTTGTGCGGTCTTCCAAAATATTGAACACTCTCGGTGCGATTAAGGAGATATGTCTCTGAGCAAAGGTCGTACGGGTTTTAGGTATGACATAATTCGTGCTCTGGGAAAACCTTGAATGAACATTTTACTGAGATCTCTCCTTATTGTTCGACCAGAAGTTTTTAGGTACAGTTGTCTCATATCCAACACGTTCATGTGTTGAAACAACTGTTTTGACGATGCTGGAGGGCGCTGGAATATTATTATTGATAATAATTTCTGTGAAATTATGAGAGGCATTAAGATGGATGCCGCACAACCCCCCCCCCCCCCCCCCACCACTATTATCTATTTAACTTTCTACAATATTTTATTGTCAAAATTCTCGAACGGTAGTTCAATACAACTCACCTATTGTTAGATTCCAGAATACTGGGAATGAATATGCATCACATTTTGATATATTTAGTTTATCTCTCCCTAACTTGAAAAATAAAGTGACCAACATATTTTTATCAAAAAGAGCAAATCATCTTCAGAAGATTGGGTTGGAATAGTTATAATTTGATTGATTAATGTATTTTTTTATTGTATTATTTCTATAAAATATATATGTATTTTAAGTAATTAATAATGTGTACAGTACGAGTATATTAATATTTCATACTCGATTTTAAAAAAAATAAATATTTTTAAGCACTCTTTATACCACATATATGTAAATGGCAGAAATGCCGTATTTAAATAAATAAATAAAATATGATATTTTAAATCTCAGACACTGGTGTTAGTCATACGATGTTTATTAAAAACATAATCGTTATTTTTAAACTTAAAATTAGATGACTTTGATGAGTCAGATTTAGTTATTCATGTAAAGATACATATGATATTTCAAAAATACGTATCCCCAACTCTATGAGGCTAAGATACCTTTGTCAAGTTTGAATACACCATAATGTAAAGTGGAAGCATGCATATTATTAAAGAATTCTAAAAATGAATATTATTACTTTATATTGTTTTCCCGTGGTGTCTTGGACTCCGGAGTAGAGGTATTAGTTTCTTTCCCGTTTTACCACAATTTGAGTATCATTTTACAGAACGGTTATTATAAGATGGTAGAAAGTACTCGGTAACATTTTCAGTTTTTTTGTTTTCACCAGTTTTAATAAATATTTCAGTCAATCTGCATAGAAAAAAAAACAGTACCATTTAAAATAGTGATTAATCGTTGAAAACCGATACTTTTTCTGTTTATGGATTTAAGTCTTGAAGTTGACTCTTATTTCAGCTCTCTTAAACATTTTGTTAAATTACAAATGGTCTCTTCTGCCATCTGACTACCGAAATATGCTACGTGAAAATGCGCTAAAAACTGAAACGTTCGCGTAGGTATGTTCATTTTATTTATACCATTTTTTAATTAGTTATAATTTATTCAATTTTTTTGTATCTTTGTACACACTATACAAATGGTATTAATCTTTATTCAATTTTACAATTGAATATCAAAGTAACATAAAACAATGTATTTTTACTTTGTGTTTTCAACGAATTGACGGGTTTAATAAA
Source organism: Micrasema longulum (assembly GCF_059751315.1). Classification (NCBI taxonomy): domain Eukaryota; kingdom Metazoa; phylum Arthropoda; class Insecta; order Trichoptera; family Brachycentridae; genus Micrasema; species Micrasema longulum. The sequence goes on from NW_028277746.1 coordinate 6,928, forward strand.
TTTACCCTTATGGATTGGTACCTATATAAATAGTAATAATAAGATATATATATTAAATTATTTTTTCGTATTTATTTTTATTTAAATAATGAAACCCACTTAACTGCGAAACCGGCTTGTCAGCAAATAAATTATGTTTTGGTATATAATATATTATTTTAACTTAATTCACGGCGTCTTGAATACAAGTTTTATTTTATTATTGGATACATATTGTAATGAATTTATCACTTCTATCTTTTGCTGTGGAAAATGTATACAGACTTATTACAACATTCTGAGTTTGTCCAAATATTTGTAGAAAAAGCCTGGATTTCATTAATTCAATCGAGTCATTAAGATTTACAGATTACAACAGAGATGGAGAGCATTTTAGAGAAAAGAATATGGATATCTAGGAATTTCCTGGGTTTATGACCTGTCACTGGCTGGTTTAAGTGGCCACTTTACACGTTGTGTAAAGTTCACCATTTTGCTCATGTTTAAACATCCTAAAATCAACACTAAAACAACCTTCACCAAAATTAACAGATGGAATAATTTTAAAAATATGGATGTGCAAACATAGGCAAAATGGTGAATGTTACATAGTGTGTAAAGTGTCCAGTTTAAACCAACCAAATACAGGTCATAAGCCTAGTAAATGCCTAGACTTCCATATTCTCATGTTTGAAATGTTCTCCATCTCTGTTGTAATTTGTTAAGTTTACGGACTTATTTTAAAAATTATTCTTGAAGCCCGTTGGCTCAAAAAATACGTGCGTGGCAGTGGTGGGTCATATTAGAACTGGTTTTTTATGTTTTAGGCATTTTTTGTTTATTTTTCAATTTTATTTTATCACAATATGCTCAAACAAAATGAACATGTGATGAAGTTTTGTCTACGATTTCTCATGACTTTGTTAATGACGTATAAAAATCACCTTTCCCATAATCGATCATTTTCAATACTGCTGGGTGTAATCGGACTTATCTCCGGTGAGTGTAAGTTAATGAGATGGCTTTATGGGCACGCACTCCCACCGCATTTTTACCACTTATAACACCGCGCAAGACACACCGGAACTGCCCGACGTCGGCACGATTGGAGCTCGCCAGAACTTGCATGTGCCCGGTCGGCTTCGATTCATTTGGCTTTTGCTCTCTCTTTCTATATGAGATGGCTTTATGGGCACGCACTCCCACCGCATTTTTACCACTTGTAACACCGCGCAAGACACACCGGGACTGCCCGACGTCGGCACGATTGGAGCTCGCCAGAACTTGCATGTGGCCCGGTCGGCTTCGATTCATTTAGCTTTTGCTCTCTCTTTCTAAAATGTACAAATACCCACATCATGTAAACTCGTGTCGCGGTCAATTCGTTCAGTGTTGAACTTAATTAAATCTCAATACAATGTAAGTAAATCTTTTATTTAATTATATTGTAACCTTGCAATGAAACTGCGGTAGGTCGAACCGACCATTTCATTTTATCAAACTCAATTTCAATACAGCTTTAATTTAAAATTTCTTGTTGTTTTACTAAAATAAGTCGATAAACAATAAATTGCTGTTCTGCAAAAAAAAAACCAAAACACAGATATATAGTTTTTTCAGAATACTCCTAGTGCATGATGTATAACAGGAGTTTCTCTCCTGCCTCGGTCTGACTCAACAGGGAATCAAATAACTCAGCTTTGAGTCATTACAGATTGATAACTTCAGTATTCAATGCCGTGTTTATTACGCTGCGAGTACTCAATTTGTATGAAATTACTAAATCTGCTTGAGCAATAAAGCTCTCGCCCGAGATTGTCTCTGCAGATAATTATACCAACCTGTACCGATGTTCACTGTACAGTGTACACATCAGGGGCACACGAGTGCCGAGACGCGCGGCAATAACGACTTCCGACCCAGGTTTTAGGAAAAATAATGCACTTATAATTTTTTATTTTTTTCATATTACAATAATAATAACAATTTATTTCAACGGAGAGGGAAAACATTTTAAGAAGGGAATATGGAAGACTTTCATATTCCCTTTTCAAAATGTTTTCCCTCTCTGTTGAAATAAATTTAATATGAACAACTTTCTAGGGATAAAATCCAGCCAGTCTGCAAGCATTTGGACGTACTCAAACATTGTTGATAATAATAATGGTTTATAAACAAAAATTACAAATTCATTATCTACTTATTTTATTTTATTTTATTTTGTTTGGGAAATCAATAGTTCTACATACATATTTATTTATGTAATAGATTTCTCTGGATTATGTCTAGTCTGCCTAACTAGGTAAAACCTGTTTTAAGGCAGACATTTTAATTTTAAAAAAAACAACGACATGACTACCTGCTAATTTATTATAAAGTTATACAATATATACAATTTATAATTTATTATTTTCGAATGTTTTTTAGTAAGTTTTCCGATTTTTCTCTACCCAAATCCAGTAACCATTTTATTTTTAATTTGTTCAATTAAATTGAATTAGATTAACTGCTTGGCGCTCTTACTTTTAATTTAATCAAATTTTCAACAATGTTTGGGGTGTGTCCATTTGTTTGTAGATAGGCTGAATTTCCTGACTAAGGAGTTATTTAGATCTAATTGTCCCCTTAAAAATGTTTTCTCTCTCTGTTGAAACACATTTAGATCTAAATAACGCCTTAGGGAGGAAATTTAGCATGTCTTCAACCATTTAGACATACTCAAAACATTGTTGATTTTACTAACTGGTATAACAGGATTAAGAAGTATAAAAATGTTTTCAGGAGTTGTCTAGTAAGTTAAATGTTTCAGCCGGATAAATCTCACTCATAGGATAAAGGTATCAACTCTTTCACTTCACAAAATAAGTAACAAAATTTTATTTACCCTTAAACATACTGTGTGAAAAAACTTCTTCTGGTCACTGTGTGGTAACTTGAGGTTAGAAAATAATAATCGCTCGGTAATCACTCTCTCTTTTCATTTTATGTAAACATAAATGTGTGTCGTTTAGTGATAAAATTATATCATATCTTTCTCTCAAATAAATGCTTTATATATTTGTCGCAAGATACTCGATATTTTGTCATTTTCAGATATCCTGATGGACCAAATATTTAATTAAAATCTGTCTGATACCTTAATATATAATATAAAAATTATTACGTGTAATGGTTTACTTGAAGATTACAACTCTCCAACTCTTGCGGCAGTCTAGCGGCGGCAACGCAGCGTGAAACAATGAAAATTCAAAAATCCTTAAACCAAATACCTATTCTAAATGCCTCGGTATGGAAGCCACCCCCGTAAGTAACAAACGCTAGTCTGTATTGGAGGAACAGCACATTTTCTAACACATACCGAGATCCCTAATTCTAATAACATAATCTAGTGCATTAAATTATATTGTCTTCACAAAACCTCCAAAACACAATAATAGAATTTTTCCTTGGTTACTAATTTTTTAAATTGCGATTTTCAAATTAAAATGAGTGACTTTTGCCTGAAATGATGCGACGATAAGTTAGCTATATACCCTGACTGGCCGGCCGGGCCTAACCTCAATATTTTTCTATAGTAAGTAAAAAAAAAAGCGTTCCGGCACTGCATTTTTTAGCGATTGCACCCCTAGTACACGTGTACCCGAACCTGGCGGAGGCTGTACTCTGCATGCTCAATGAGGTAATTAATAAACGCTTATCAATCTGGCGCGCTCGTTGATGTTCGCTAAGTATGAACTTCCCGAGCTCCTGTAACATCACCGCATTAGAACAATACAAGGGAACGGTTGGCAGTGGCGTGCAAGCTATTTCTAGCAATTCGGGTATATTGTTAATTTATGAACTTCATTCCCCGAACTTCGGTAATTCGATTAAAGATAGTATAAAGTTGACATTCTTAATTTTGAAATGCGACGCAAAAACTAAAGAGATGAAAATCAAATGATAAAATTATCTCAATTTGTTGCAATAGAAGAAAAACATTTTTGAGAAGGGAATATAGAACTTTAGGCATTAACAGGGCTTATGACCTGTCATTGGCTGGTTTAATTTGCCACTTTACACACTGTGTAACATTCACCATTCTGCCTTGTTTAAACAACCACGTTTCCTCTTCAACTCTTCCGTCTGTTGACTTTTGTGAAGTAAAAGAGCTGAAACCTTTACTTTGCGGGTGAGATTCATCAGGCTGAACCATTTCATCTACTAGGTAACGCCTGAAAACATTTTTCAATTTTCATACTTTTTCTTATACCAGTTAGTTTAATCAACGGCGCTTTGGGTATGTCCGAATATTTATAGACAGGCTGGATATCCTCCCTAGGGGGATATTTAGATCAAAATTTGTTGCAATAGAGAGAAAACACTTTTGAGAAGAGAACAAGAAAGTCTAGGCCTTTACACGGTCTGAAAAATTTGACCTGAAAATGTTTTCCGTCTGTTGCAACAAATTAAGATCTCAATAACTCCCTAGGGAGGAAATCCAGTCTTTTTATAAATATTTGGACATAATAAAAGCATTGTTGATAAAATTATCGTTTTCAAAACACAAATAAAACTTTTTTTATTTTTTTTATTTCTTAAGTAATAAGTTTGAATTTTTTCAAATATTCCTCATCATTATCATTCCCTTTTCCACACCCAGTGGTGCATAGAGAACTGCATTGGTAAACAACATGCATTGTACTTCGATCATATATTACATGAAGGTGTGGTAATCAGCCTAACGCTTAAGACACCAATCCGAGAACATTGAAATATTGAAATGCGGAACCACCGTTAAGACAAATATTTCATTTCCACTCTAACAGGTTTTGAACCCAGGACCGGTTGGTGAACACGTCAACCACTACACAACGAGTCGGACTTATCTCCACCCGATTTCCTTAATCAGGTTTTTAACATGTGAGCACTTAGTGTGAGCGGCCATCCAGCACGGTGACAAAAGGTGACAAAAATAATCGAGGTACGCTGCGATCGGTGTACCAATGCAGCGCCCTATGCACCATTGGGTGGGGAAAGTGAATGACGATGACGATGATGATGATGTAGTGATTATAAATTTGTTTAATGTTTTAATATTTTCCAACGATGTTTATGTATTCTTCGCGGAAATTTGATGAAAAAACAGCTAACTTAATGTTAAATAAATTAACAATTTTAACTTCGACTGGTAAATTTATTTTTAAATTGAATAGAAGATACAGTCGCAGGCTAGTTTTTTTCCAAAACATATTTCCTGGGAATTTCATGGCGTAGGTGGATACTGGAGACGTAGGTACTGTACTTGACGTAACAATGGACGCTTAAGGTCCAAAATAGGAAGACGAGATTTTATCAAAAAAATGGTAGATGTGATATTATTAAGATAAGAAAGAGGAGATGAAAATATCGCAGTGTGAGAAACGAGGGGGCAATACTTGGAAATAAAACATTAAACCATATCATGGAAATAAGGAACCTCTGAGATAAGAGATAATGGATTAAGTAAAGCGACTCTCCCTGCGGGAACTAGAGAGCTAGAGAGCTAGAGAGCTAGAGAAGTTTCTTAATAAAATATTGCGTTGATTTAAAAAATAAACATTGAATCCAAATACATACGTGTTTTAATAATACTTACTTTTAAAGCCAAAACTAAAGCCTCAAACAATGTTTTCAGTGTGTCCAAATTTTTGTAGACAAGGACTGGATGCAACTCCCCAGGGAGCTGTAAATATTGACATATTACAACAGACATGAATAACATTTTACGAACGGTAATATAAAAGTCTTAGCATCCACAGGGTTTATGTCATAAGCCCTGTAACTGCCTAGACTTCCATATTCCCTTCTCAGGAATGTTTTTCCTCTCTGTTGCAATTAATTTAAATATGAATAACTCCCTGGGGAGAAAATCCAGCCAGTCTGCAAGCATTTGGACATACTTAAAACATTATTGAATTAACTACCCGGTAAAAGAAGAAGCATAAAAATTGGAAAGTTATTTTCAGGCGTTGCCTAGTAGGTGAATCGGTTCAGCCGGATTAATCTCACCCATGTTATAAAAATTTCAGCTATTTTACTTCACAAATGTTAACATATGGAAGAGTTGAGGAAATTTGGATGTTCAAACATAGGCGGAATGGGGAATGTTACACTGTGTGTAAAATGGCCACTTAAACCAGCCAATGACGGGTTATAAGCCCTGTGGATGCTCAGACTTCTATATTTCTTCCTGGAAAGTGTTCTTCATGTCTGTTGTAATATGTTTATAAAGCCTAAAAGTTTTCCTGGTGGACCGTCTAAAATATGGAGAGTCCCGAGAGTAACAGCTTTCTGCCATAATAGATCGACAGATATTAACGAAGAGAAAGAAGAAAAGAAGCTATATTGATTTGATTTACTGCTTTCATTGCCCTTTTCACTCGAGTTCTAAAAATTATCTAGAGAGATTTTTTGGATATTGTCGTTCGTCCTCATCCCCGAATTGTAGTTACACAGACAGATATAAAGATACAAAAAATAATCATGGAGCTGCGTTACTGGAGCGGCGAGATTCATGATTTGCGCCGTGATACATTATGGCCAAACGGCGCGGCGAGCGCTGGGTTAATATAGTGTGGATTAATAACAGAACACTGTGTTAATGGCTCGTGTACCCTCTAGGGAGACCCTCCTCTCTATCTGCCAGTACAACACAGTACGGTAATACGAGGGTTGCTACTAAAGTTTTGAGATCTGGCAACACCAGTGTGAATATGTCAAATCCGACATTGTCATCGTAAAGTTTGCCATTTTTAATGGTAAACGTACTCGTAACGTTTTGTCATACGAGTCATATTTCTGCTGTTTTCAGATACTTAAAAAAATTCATTATTTTTTAAAAATGTAACCAAATCGTTTTTATTTTCGTTTCGTGCGATGATTTTCTATAATTTTCGACGTGGATTAAACCAACAACAGTGTGCCGATCAACTCGCTGCGACTTTTGGTGATAAATCACCCCCTCGAGCCACCATGTTTCGCTGATTTTCTGAATTCAATCGTGGTCGCACTTCATTAGAGGACGAATTTCGTGAAGGTCTTTTAAAATCGGCTGTTGTGCCAGAAAAATTCGATGTTTTGTGTGATTTGATATTGCAAGATCGTTATGTGACATACCGTGAGATTGAAGTATGCTTGGACGTTAATTCTATCTGCATACATTCAATATTGCATAAACATTTGGTCGTCAAAAAGATTTGTTCGCGTTGGATGCCGCATAATTTGACAATTGCTCAAAAAAAGGCTCGTGTCGATTGGTGAAAACAAATGTTAAAAAAAGTCAATCGTGGTGCTTCAAAAGACGTTTATAAGATTGTGACCGGCAACAATAGTAGATCTATGCATATTAACTCGAAATTAAACAACTATCGACTGTGTGGGTCTTTCAAGACGAGCTAAATACAATAAAAGTTGTTCGCGCAAGAAGCACTTCGAAGCAAAATGGTCGCCTTTTTTTCGGAATAACTGGACATGTCACCAACGTTCTATTAGAACAACGGAAATTGGTCAAATCTAAATGGTACACCACAATTTGCTTGCCAGAAGTGTTCGAAAAAATAAATGAAACCAATGAGGAACTTCAGCCCTACGGGAAATTGGATACAAAAAATGTTTTCTTACGCGGGGTAAAAATTAGAGCATTAAATTGAACTGCCAAGTTTCTTGAAAATGTAGAGAAAAAATAATAAAAAATACTTTGATAAAAAAGCACTACTTTAAATGACGTCACTGGTTCATGTGAATCAACCTATGATCTGAGAGCTATGGAAGATTTCCGGTCTGCTTGTCGCTTCTGGACCAATAGGAAGAACTGAATGAGAATAAGCGGAAATGAACCTCTGACGTTACACGCGGAGTTATTTCAGAAATACAAAACTTTGAAAATCGTAGCGCCGATAATACGATATATAAAAATTAAAAAAAAAAAAATTGACTTAGTTTAACAGTCTATTAACAAATAAAAAATTCAAAAAAAAACACTGAACTTCCTCATTGCAGAAGACGAATCATTCTTCACCACGACAATGCAAGCTGTCTCATATCAGTTCAAACGAATGAATTAATGAGCATTCAAAACATCGAATTGATGGGTCATACAGTCCTGATTTGGCACCTGATGATTTTTCTTATTCCCGCATATCAAAAATAAATTGCGAGGTTAACGTTTTCTATGCCTGAAGAAGCGGTTGATACGTTCAAATCACATGTTTTGGAAAGGTACCTCAATCGGACTGGAAGAAGTGCTTCGAAAATTGGTTCAAACTCCTGCAAAAGTGTATTGATCCTCAAGGAGAATATTTTGAAAAACAGTAAAGCCATTTTCAATAATAAATATTTGTTTTTGCTTGTCTATCTCAAAACGTAAGTAGCAACCCTGGTATACAGTACTCAACACGCCCAGTACAGCAGTGTAGGTACGGTGCCAGTGTCGATGTCGTCGCGTCGCGTCGCGTCGCGTCGGCGTCGGTTGGAACACAGATGTTGCTGCCCGCTATAGCATTGGCACTGGCTCTCTGGCTCTGGAAGGAACGCAAATGAGAACAGACAAATATATCCTCGCTTTCTCGACTCGTTACAACACACCTTGTTTAAAATAAAAATCTCATATTTCCATCCGTTCATTAAATTAAAAAAGGCACGTTAATAAATATGTTTATCAACAATATGTTTGTAGACGAGGTTGGATTTTATTCTATAGGGAGTTATGAGAATGAAATTTTTCGCAACAGAGAGGGAAAATGAATGTGGAAGTCTTGACATTTACAGGGCTTAAGACCTGTCATTGGCTGGTTTAATTTTTCACTTTACACACTGTGTAATATTTTCATTCATTTAATTTTTGTTTTTAAAAAAAATATTAAGAAAATTACAACATATCAAATTGATTCTTAATACATTACAAAATACACATCACAGATTGATAAAATATAAAAAACAAGAAAAAAGTCCTGTAAAATGTACATACTTTCATGATCAAAAATATACGGGGATTTGGCAAAAAAAGCAAAATTTTAATTTTCAAAAAAAAAAATATATCCCCTTTGAAATGCTTGCCATTTGCGACGATACATTGATGTCAACGCTTAATCCAATTGTCCATGCACTTTTTGTAAGCCTGCAAAGGTCTTCAGTTCTCGCGGCGAATTCTCTTTTATAGCACCAATTGTCTCTAAGCGTGTTTCCTTTAATAGCAATTTTAGTCTAAGGAAAATAAAAAAGTCAGAACGGGCCCTGGTCATGCTCAATAACACAGTCAGCTTTTAAAATGGTACTCATTGATTTTTCAACACGATTTGCTTTGCTGATTTGATGTTTTCTTCAGGTACTCGACGTTGCTGGACGTCCAGTATGTTTATCATCATCTAAGCATTCGCGAACGTCTTTAAACCTCTTATACCATTCGTATGCCCGTGTTTGCGACCTACGCGATTCTCCGAAGGCCTCATTTAACATGTTCAATAATTCGGCACACGAAATTTCAGTAGCAATACAAAATTTGAGGCGCGCTCGTTGTGCCAATTTTTTATCAATTTTTTCGACTCACTCAAACAGACGCTGACAGAAAACTGAACATTCAATCGCCATCACACTTTGATAGATTGTCTAAAACAGTGCTGTCAACGTGGCGTGATTTGTGAGACGCGGGCATTTCAAATTTTAAAAAAATATTTTTATCATACGGTACATACTACAATTCGGAAATTGGCTTCGTAAAAGAAATACCACTGTCATGAAATACGTTTATCGATATCCGAGGCGATACGATTGATTTACCTACCGGCACAACCATTATCAGATCGGCTCTGAATCGTGGTAGGTAGAACAAGTGCTGCCTTTGTCAAATACAATTACCAGAGACATAATATAGACCAAATTGTTGAAATGCGACTAGCAATCAGTTGAAAAAAGTGAAGACATAAATGAATATCCCTTCTCCTCAACTGGTTGCCCAGCATTTCTAGTAAGAAGTCGGCCAGGAAACACCACAAGTAATATCCATACTCCCTGAGATACAGATAACGCAGATTTTTTTTTCTGCACCCTCTCGTATCATTAAGGAACTTGTGGTTTCATTTAGCGACCAAATTATGGAACTAAATTCCATGCGACATTCACCATTCTGCCTATGTTCGTACATCAACGTTTTGTTAACTCTTTTATCTGCAGACTTGTGTGAAATAAAAGAGTTTCAACCTTTATTATTATAAAAGAGATTCATCCGATTGAATTATTTCACCTACGCCTGAAAATAGTATTTCTTTATTTATTCATCAACGGTTCGAAGAACCTTTTAGAAAAAAAATATATTTTACAGAAACAATCACAGCAGTGAACAATTTATAACGTAATGCATAACACGAAATGTTAGAGAAATTTACTTTAATTTAAATCAAGTTTTATACTTCTTTTTGACCGAATAGTTTAAACAAAAAATATTTTCCCTATTCCATACTTCGCTCTCATTTATTAAGGTAGGGACCAAAACTCCATTGTAAACTGCTAGTTTTGCCTCCTGCGACAAACATTTATCTGTCATGATAGATTTCAGTGTATTGTTCACCCTGTTTCCGGCACCCTCCTTTCAATATCTTTCTCAGTATTTCTATCTCGAGTAAACGTTCCCAGATTAACAAATTCTTCTACCTGATTCAGAATATTACGTTCATTGCTCCTTTTAAATCAAATAAAGTTTTAACTGACCCATTATTTTGCATATCTACGAGTTGTTCTAGGCAATGCATGTTTGAAATATTTTAATTTTGCACCACAACAGGCCAGGAGGCCCAATCACAGTGGTGAATTGCATCACAGAACACCCAGGCTTGAGAAAAATTACGTTTAATTCAAATTTTCTCACCGGGAATCGGACCCGGAACTTTCCGTGCGATAGTCAGATTTCTTAACTCATTACACCATGGAGGCTACCAATTTGACCAAATTTACCACAAAACCGAATATAGCACGCAACTACACTGGCTCAGTATCAGCCATAGAAGAAACAAAGAGAAAAGCCAAGCGTCTTTACCACTACACCACGGAGGCCGCCTTAACTTATACCTACCTGTAGTCTAATCGGATCCACCTTCGAGTAAATGATCGATTATGTGAAAAATATTTTTTATACATCATTTTCCTTAACTAAATCACGTAAAATTGTACATAAAACTTTACCACACATCAAAACGTGTGACAAGTCATGATTCACGGCATATTGTTATGAAATACTAATATTATAAAACCCACAAAAATGCCCAAAAGACGACCTTAAAAACTGGGTCAAATTTGACCCAACACCGCCAGGCACGTATTTTGTTTATGCTTTAAGAGCTAACAATCGAATTGAAGTTTCCTTGTGAGAGGTTGGGAAACGCGATATTTTAGAGGGTAATGAGATGTATTATAATGGGGGGTGTAGTATTCGCGTATAGTGTTCAGGTTCTGAGTAAGATAAGGCTCGAGATCCGCGCACCGCGCACGGCGGTGTACCTACCGCCGAAGCAAGGTAATGTGACATGTTATTGTACGCCGCCGCGAGCGCCTTAATTCGCGCTCCCGTGATTAATTATAGGACATTAATAGTGCGCGTTTACCTACTGATCTTGCCAGAAAACTGGGGTAAATTGGGCATAAATATAAATATAACATTCTTTTGAGTATGTCCAAATGTTTGGAGACAGGCTGACAAGCAACCTCAACAAAATAAAGATGTAAATTTGTTGCAAAAGACAGGAAAAACATTTTTGAGAGGGGAATACGGAAGTGTAGGCATTAAAATGGCTTCTGACATGTCATTGTCTGGTTTAAGTGGCCACTTTACACACTATAAGTAGAAATATAAAAATTGAAAAATTATTTTCAGGAATTGCCTATTAGACGAAATGCTTCAGCCGGATGAATTTTACTAATATGATAAAGGTTTCTGCTTTTTTATCACATACTATGAATACCGATAGAAATATTTCAAATGGATTTAGAATAATTAATTGTATTTTCAAAATCAATACGGATATTGTGGAGATATCTTTTCATATATAAATATAAAAAAATCATTTTGAAAAATTCATCTTTAGAAAAAAGCGACATGTTTGGCCTTGATAGTTGTGATGCTAAGACTTGTGATAATGTTGTAAACAAATTTGAATGGTGAGGAACAAATAAACATGAATCGTGACGTATTAGGGGCGTGGCCAATGGAATTACTATTTTAGCGGGAATTTAAAATTACAAATTTAAAAATATTTTTAATGCTACTAATAAGTAACAAAAAAGGTTTTTTTTACTGGACAGTATTTCGTAGACCTTTATTACTTCAATAATGTAAAAAAACACGTGATATTTCCTATTCGGAAACATACGCGAAATGTGAAGCGCATCTGCATAGAAATATTTTCTCTGTAATAAAACCTCTTTTTACACAGTTATGAAATAACACGGTTCAACAATTGGATAACTATGAACATTAATTTAGCAATGCGTAATAGTAATATAATTATTGTGTTATTCATTTTTGCAATTCCCTACAGAGCTCCTTTACTTACTAGGCACTGTGAGGTATACGCATGGAGTGATAGTGAATAATATAATAATCCGTATGAAGAGTGCAGTATCTCAGTTAGATGTGTTTCTAAGAAAAACGATGGAAAAGAAAATAACCTTTCTCTTACTGTGCCAAAAACATCCGCGCTTTACGGTGCTGTGAAGTCATTAAACGTGCAAAACATTAGAGATTTTCAATCGAAGAAATATAATATTTATGGGCACTTTATAGTTGAAATCAAAAGTAATAATATTTTTCAATCAAATTGCCAAAAGGAAAAAAACATAAGCTCATGCTCGCAATGTGAACGAAAGAACCACCCCCAACGAAATTTGAAGAGCTACTAAGGCAGTAGTACTGGCAACTTTTCTGCTAGCGTGTGTGACGCGTGAAATTGTCTATCTCGCTCCTGAATACATATGTAGTATCGAGAGTAAGACGCAAAAAGTGTGTGTAAATGATACCGAAAATCTTAATCCTGAATTTATTATATTAATTATAGAGATATTAAATATCAGATGCAAAGTTTACTAACTACACATCACCCCAGGAAGGGAGAGATACTGTCGTTTTTATTGTAGTTATTGTATATATTATGCATGTCATCACTATACGAGTATGCCATGTATCAAAAGAAAGGAAAAAAACTGAAATATCTATTTCGTTTTCATATTAAGATTAATTCTTGAATGTAATAGATAAACTTAAGCAAAACTAAATTAAAGATAAATTTAAACTGAAAATCTAGTTAGTGCAGTTTTGCTTCCTGGATTTCATGGCTCCTAATATTGATACGTGAGTAAGACTAAAATAAAGATATTTTCTTCGTGATTCCGAATCTGTCATTAAATGTACTAAAAAATACTACTCTTCGTAAGGGCGGCAGAATATTGGCTAAAGTTTAAAAACTATTTTGTTGTCATGTTATTTTTTATAATGGTACAGTAATAAGTAAAGCCTAAAATCCCTTAATTATAAAGATACCTATCAGGTATTAGCGTACTCTACACGGTACTGCGTGGAACGTATCCTCGTGTAAAAAGAGGTTCCAGTATAGTTTGACACGACTGTCGTGACCTATTTGTAAGGAACACATTTCTTCTATTTATTTCGTAGGCTTCACTCAACGCCGACGTCTCGAGCTCGACGCGCGGAGATCTCCCGTGTGCGAGTGCGCGGGTGTGCGTGTGTAGGTGTGCGCGAGGGTGGGTGTAAGTGTGCGCGTGGATAGACACCTCCATTAGGGGGAAGATGAATAGCCCTGAGACGGAAGACAGATAAAGGGTTTCTGCTATTTCTGGCTGTACGCTGTACCGCAGGCGCAGTATAAACAATCCCGTTAGAGATCTTGGGGCGTCTCACTTGTACCGTAAGAAACATATTTATTTCAAAAATGTTTTAAGTATGTTCAGAATATGGAAGTCTAGGCATTTACAGGGCTTATGATCTGTCACTGGCTGGTTTAAGTGGGCACTTTACACACTGCGTAACATTCACCATTCTGCCTATGTTTGAACATCCACATTCGATCAACTCTTTCATCTGTTGGCTGAATCGGTTCAGCCGGATGAATCTCACCCACGTGATAAAGGTTTTAGCTCTTTCACTTCACAAACACAAATAATGGAAAACAGTTTTGGTGGACAACCGTCAGATTTCTGATAAGAAAAATCCCACCAGTCAAATAGACCGTGGCATTCCGTTTTCTTCCGGAAGGCGAAGGAGGCGGCCGGTTTCCCGCCGACTCGCGGCTGACCGCAGCATGTCCCGGCTCCCGGCTCCCGGCTCCCGACCCTACTTACCGCTAATAATCGTGTAACCTTCCCCTGGAGGGAACGCTGGCCGGTGGAGAATGAGTGCTATCCCAATTTCATTTTAATTGGCTTTGATTGAGTAAATCGCACGTCACGCCTAGTCATCTAAATAGCCAGTTTTCCTGAAAACCGAGTATGCCAAGATATAGATTGGACATTATTGAAAGCCTTCTCCGCTTACTCGGATCCATTGTGAACGGATGATTATCTTTATTTAGATTTCCCATTTATTTATTTCAATGTCCCTACCGCTGCGCTGTCGGTCTATTCCATTTGTCCATCACCATTAATATAATTTTCCCAACGGTGATAGGGTATGTCAGTCCATTAGCTTGTTAGTAGACCGGGAGGCGTATTAGTAAATACTCGACGCGTTATCCGTCGGGATGTTTCGGAATCCACCCGAAGTGGCTTCGGAAATAGCGGGCGTATCGGATGGATACACCTGACGCTTTATCCACCCCGTTAATAACCAAAACATTCTCGTTTGGGCTTTAACTGTTTCTATCTATCTATTTCTTCAATATTATTTTTATTTATAGGAAACATATTCGAAAACTATATTTGCCGCAACAAATCGGTTTCTTCAAAGAGGCATTTGCCCATATAGGAACCGATTGCAACATTAGGCACACTAATATTTCTGGCTTTCCGACCCTTCATATATTGAGAGTGTTTTGTGCCATTTTTGTATTATTAGACTAATAAATAAAAATGTAATAAATTAAAAAATAAAAATTTAAAATATAAAAAAACATTTTTATGGCGTACCCGAGATACTTAAATGGAAAAGAAAATGTTCGTGTTAAGTTACGTCAGTAGGCGCTACTCATGGGCGATTTTGCGCCTTTATAAAATTGAACCGTGCTAATTAATAACGAGCGCCCGAGTGATTCCGAAACATGCCGAACGGGAGACGCATTTCCGAGTGATATCGAATCGCATCCCGAATGTGTAACGCGTCGGGTATTTACGAATACGCGACAAGGAGAACCAAGCCTGATCGTGCGAACCGGAGATGTCACCTCTCCCCAGCAACCATTCTATAGCAGCAACCCTTTCACGACACTTTGCAGTTTTAAAGACACCCCGATTCAGATATCTACCAAAATTCGGTTTCTGTTTCGTCAAGTAAAGGGATCTCAGTCGCGGCTTCGCTTTAGGCCGAAAATTGGCCGGAACTTCGGCTCAGTCGAAACCTGCGGTCGGGATGTGCCGGAATACGTTCGGCTGTACTCGGGTGCATCTTATGGCTCGCGACTCGGCCGCCTGACCTTTCGAACCCATATTTTTGGATTTTCCTCAATAGTAAATAAGTCAAAGTTCCTTGAGCGCACATTGAAGAACTGTCGCATATAAGTTATATGTCTTACGTAACAATGAACTAAAAAGCGCCAAATTTATGCCCATTAAATTTAATGTGTATTTCATTAAACACTTATTTTATTGAACTCGTTACGTGAATAAAAACGCCTAATTTTGGGCGTTGTGAAACTTAAGTAACTACATAAAATAAATAATTTAATAAAATAAATGTCGGTTTCAGTTTCGGCCGAAACGAGAACGGAAGCTGAAACTCGGTTTCGATTTCGGATGAAAATCTCGTTTCAGTAGGTCACTAGTTATTTTATTTACCAACATTTTCAAAATTTTAAGATCGATTAAAAATATTTTTAATTTCTTGAAATTTAACCGAACGATTTAAATGGGGAGAATTTTTTTATATTTTATTTTTTAAATAATTTTATTGCAATTTAAATGTATGAAAAAGAATGTTTTATTGCGCCATCAGAACTGAGCAAAATATTACCTACACAAAGCGATGTAATAAGCTCCATTCTATGGCTTATATTCCCCTCGGGGACATCTTTTTAAGAAACGTTTTGTGTAAAAATCCCAAACAAGCGTCGTCTTTATACTTCGGCTGTTAGATTAAAGAGCCCATTCACTGAACCGCCAACCGACCGGCCCATATTGTGGGCTATTTCCCGCGACCCCTTTATACGATGTGCCGTTAGTGACGACGTCACGCGGAGGACCTGAAAAGGTGGACCCTCGGGGGCACTCTTCACGGGAGTCGATGTAGCTATTGACATAATCGATTAAAAATCGAATCATTACGAACATTATGGGTATAATATACTCGCGTAAATATGCTAACAGAGATAGAGTGTTCCGTGAAGTCTGGGTTTTTACAACCGGTTAAGTGAGCCCTCATTATCTGATTATTTTCCTGGCTCGGAACGGGGCCCGTGCCAACTTAAGATGTAAATAGTTTACGCTTTACTGGTAAACAAACCTGAAAAACCTCCGGGACCTTAATTGTATTATATTTTTCGTGTGTCAGCGATTTCAACGATCAACGACGTATTAAACGTTCTTTCTTTCGAGAACATATTAATATTCATAGAGAAATTAAGTGTACGCCTACCTGCCGGCTGCAGCGGGCCATCAGAAGCATGATCTAAAAATCTTAAATATCTGGCTTGACGGCATGCTTGGAATTGGCTTGAAATGGAATTTAATTCGTGTAAGACTGACGCCTTCTGGAGGAAAGAAGAATATCTGGCAAGGGAAGCTTTGTTATTCGCCACATTCTATCAACACTAGAAAAGCTAAGAACTATAAGGCTTTGCACTTCTAATGACCAATAATAAACAACAATTATCGTAAAACTTTATTGACTGGTAGTTGATTTAGTATTTGTTCCTATGACGCACTCAGGTTTATCCATCGAGGATTTATTGACGTTAAGGCGATTAGAGCCTTCTACCGATATAGCGATGTGAGCTAACGTTGCATGTACACGTATTTTAAATAAAAATCTGGCCAGAAGTAAAAAAAAAACAAGTGTCTGTTATTTGAGGGTAGTTAAATGATAATGACGTCATGTGGCAGCCATTTTTTGCTTGCCGTCCCTTTGTGTTGGACACTACACACTACACCAGTCGGAATATAGTCGTTGACCTAACCGCACGTCTCTGTTCTCAGCGCTTAAGCTAGGGTTTCCTAGGACAGCGGTGCCCGTATTTTAACGGCCGTAGTGAACGGTGATGCGGTAGACAGTCGTCGAAACGTCGACTAGAGAGTGGTTTCATAGAAAAACGGTGTTAAATAGTGTTGATAACACCGTTTTCCTAGGAAACCACACTCTAGTCACCGTTACGACGGTTATCCACCGCACCACCGTTCACTACGGCCGTTAAAATACGGGCACCGCTGTCCTAGGAAACCCTAGCTTTACCTGCAAACAATATTTTGTGTTCGCTTTCTGAGTGTTTTAACAGTTGTGAAGTGAAGTTTTTTGTGATGGATCTAAGAGTTCAAGGTATTTACTATATTTTTCATTGAAAATTATTATTAAATTCTTACTATTTATACAGTTTTTACATGTTTAAATGTTTAGATCTTTTTGACAAATAAAAGCGTTTTAGTCGAATAACATGTCTTCACCAAGCAAAAAAAAATATTCCAAGTTACGATTAAGTTTATGAACTTACTTTTAGAAAAGAAAAAAAATCCGCCCGTATCCGCCAATCTTTTAAACAATTTTTTTTTTAAATATGCTTTACATTTCTGAATATGTAAACAAAATTAAGTGACTTATTTTTATTATATTACTCAGTTACCTGAGGAGAATGTGAAGGAGCTGACAAGACGAGAACTATACAGCCTTATCAAACAATGTTCTGAACGTTCTCTCGAGAAAAAGATAAAATATATGGACGATAGTCTGTTGAAATTCACAAATTACCCAGCAGAGAAAATTGACGAGTTTAAAGATAAATTAAGATTCTTCAGGGCGGACTTTAAAAGAAAGTGGATAGCTGCGCCTTATAAAGAAGAAAGATTTCTGAAAAATAATGAAAAGTGGCTTGTTGGTACTGTGAAGATAACAATGTGGTCAAAACAAAAGGCAGGTCGGCCGACAGAAGATTTCGAAGAATCTAGTGACCGCAGTAAAAGGCGCAAAACAAAAGAGTTACGGGACCAGGTACCTGATACAGCATTAACTTATTCTGCCCAAATGAGTCTACGAGCTGCGTATAAAAGTGATGCATCTTCAGTTTTAAAAGAAATGACAAAATCTCCGAGGAGAGCCTATAAAATCCGTAAAACAGTTTTGAGCTCGAAGAAATCAAAAAATATTCAGCCTTTAATAACAATGCAGGCGTCATCCATGTTTGTGGAAGGTGATTTGTCCCAAGGGCAGTATAATATCATACGAAATGCTAGCCTAAAATTTTATCTATGCTATTCGTTGATTCAAAAACCAAAAACAGAATGCTACCCTAACCCAGATTCATTTCATGTTACTGAAACGTGTGCCGAAACAAAACTGCAACACTTATTGGATCATACTACATCACGTCTTTGTATATATCTTGATGAAGTATTTCTAAATATTTCTGAAAAGGAGAAAGAAAACTTAGAACTTATATCTAAATGGGGTTGCGATGGCTCTCAACAAGCCCAATTTAAGCAGCGATTTCAAAATAATAGTGATAGCGATGCAAACATATTCCAAAGCTCTTTTGTGCCTTTAAGATTGATTGTAAATGATGAAAGTCATAAAAAGGTTATTTGGCAGAATCCTGTTCCATCAAGTCCGCGTTTTTGTAGATCGATCCGTATCAAGTTTGTGCATGAGACCAAAGACATTACGAGGTAAGATTTTTTTTACGTAGAAAATCAAGTTGAAGGTTTAGTGAGGACCCAGGTACCGGTATCCAATGGTGTTTTAAAAGTAAAACATACATTTTTACCTACTATGGTAGATGCTAAAGTGTGCAACGCAGCAACGGACACTTTATCTACAACGCGATGTTATATAATATTTGCAAAACAACATCGAAAGAATTTAATAAATTAGAAATTATCGAGAAGAAAATCCGGAAACATTCAAATTTGGATCGTCTATTCTTCACGCAAAAATTAGATTTTTTAAATCAATTTTACACTTGTCCTACAAATTGCCAATTAAAAAGTGGCGATCGAGATCTATGGATGATAAGAAATTAGTCGAAGATGAAAAGAAGAGAAAACAGCAGGAGGTTAAAGAAGAAATGTCTTTGTTAGTGAACATACCTAAAGCTGAATTTGGGAACACAAATGACGGCAATACTTCGCGTAGATTTTTCTCTGGTCCAGAGACAGCATCGAAAATAACTGGGGTAGACTTAGAGCTAATAAATAGATTTAAAGTATTATTAGAAGTCATTTCTAGTGGTTGCCAAATAGATGTAAAAAAAATTGAGATCTTCTCCAAAGAAACGGCAGAAGTATATGTGAGGTTGTACGGATGGCATCCGATGTCACCCACTGTTCATAAAATATTAGTTCATGGACCCTCGATAATCAAATATGCCATATTACCGATCGGTCAACTTTCGGAAGAAGCTGCTGAAGCCCTGAATAAGCACTTCCGGCAGTATAGACAAAACTTTGCCAGAAAGTTATCTAGAACATTGTGCAATAAGGATGTTCTTAATAGATTATTGTTAAGCTCGGATCCATTCATTTCATGTTCGCGACCTACAAAAAAACGAAACTTTTGTTTCGCCTTTTTAGGCTTTCTCAAAAGAGGCATTGCAATTTCTTTTGCCGAGTTTGCCATTAGATCCTCTGTTCTCAGAAGAAGAAGAATTATCAGAAGACGAAAATTTACGTCATTCTGATAAAGATATTATATAAATAAATATTTAAATAATTCAAAAATACCTTCTTCCCTAGAAAACAAGCTTACACTTGGTACACAAAATACAAAACTTAATATCCTTAAAATATAAAAAATACTTAAATATACATACAAGGTCATATAAAGTCGATACACACACTAAAATAATTTTGGCCAGCTTTTTATGACAAATACTTGTCTGTGCGTTGGCTATTTGAGTCTCAAAAATAGAATCTCGATTCGACAAATTGTTATAAAATAAATAGGCACGGCCTTTTTTTTATTCATTTTTTTATAAATATATGCCTCCACTAGGCACACATTGTAATTATTGTATTTTTATTGTGGTGTGTTTTGTTTTTGTCAAAACGGACAAAACAGTTTGTTTTATATTTCTTTTTCCGTGCAACATTTTTCGCAAAATTGTAAAAAAAAAAATATCCTCCACTTTTTAATCTTTTAAACATTACAACATTTCTAAAAATTCGTCCAAATATTTTTTTGATAAAATATAGAGATATTGGCTTGTAAACATAACAATGAATTATGGCTAAATATGATAAATTATTAAGTACGCGACAACACGTATTTATTATTTTAAACAAAATAAAATAAATATAAAACGAATTCGTTTTTAAACACTAATTTTTTATTTTTGTACCGACCGGTTTCAAGCTTCTTTGTCAAGATTTACTTAAATAATGAATTCCATCCTCTTTTATTTTTACAGTGATTATTAAAAATTACATCGATACACATAGAGTTAATAAGTTGAGTCTTTTTGTCATGCTATTATTTTAAAGATGTAATATTTAGTAACCACCGTAAAAATAAAATAGGATGGAATTCATCAGTTAAGTATATCTTGATAAAGAAGCTTGTATAGCTTTGAAACCGGTCGGTAGAAAAAAAAAGTGGTTAAAAACAAAACTGTTTTATATTTATTTTATTGCAATGATAAATCACAAAGTTAGTGTTTCAAATATAAGTTTTATATTATTTTGAATCTGACTTATTTATTTTTAGATTCTTATCTTTATTACCGATTGGATTATGCGGTAACTCTGTTTATAAAATATTCTTAAAACACAATGGAAAATACCCGCACGAGTTTACAAAATATTTCGTTTATTTAAAACATGTTCATAAATGACAAAATAATGGATTTCACGACTGATTACAAATGTACAGTAAGTATTTTAAATCCTCTTGGCAGGAGAGATTTTCCCGTATCAATTTTTAATTAAGGATTCTCTATGGGTTACAAAATACCTTCTCTCACACTTTTAGGTACAGAATATTTTTATCGTTTCAAGCACTGCTTTTCTGTTAATTGAATTTTCTGATAAATTAAGTTTTTTTTATAACTAGTTATTTAATATTTAAATACAACTGTCCTCTGCGTATACAATTAAGACAATTTTAACTGTTTTGTTTTACAACCCGCCAACATTAGTATAAATACAATAATTGCATAGGTATGTTGATGTCTAGATAAATAGCCCGAGAGACATCAACAGATGAAGAAATTTTAAAATGGAATATTTTCACAAATAGTATATCGTGTATTGTATAAATACGAGTATGTATTAATTAGTAGTAATTAGTAAAATTGCTAATTGTATTCATATTTGCCGACCGGTTTCAGAACATGACCGTCCTTTCTCGAAGCTTGAAAATAAAATAATACCAAATATTTTACATCTTACCGAATAACAAGCGTATGGTTTTAACCGTATTTTAATACATTACCTGCTAACACGCGTTCAAAGTTTTATGTTTTACGTCTTTGCTACAAATGCTCCAAAAAGGAATAAAGGATGGGTGGGTGCATCGGATTTGACGATATTTTTAATTATTATTTTTTTGTTTTTTTATTTGGTTATTTATATTAGGAGGATTATTATTGAAAGCTTTTTCGAATACCAGTTTTTTTTTATAAGTATCCATCTTAAGGCCTCTATTACAAACACGTAAGGTATATTTATGTTTTATTTATTAATAACACTGTACATACATTTATTAGGGACAGAGACACGGTTTATAGCGACACAATCAGGAACGACCCATGCCTGTGAACTTGCCCCGACTCGCTAGAAAATCCGCGTTTAGTCGGGGGTCGGGGCACTATCATTATCAATATCATTAGCATAGAATTCAGAATAGTCCACAAGGAGCGTAGAATCATATTTGAATACATCGGATTGTGTCCAATAATTCCCCCACCATGCCCTTTTTTAGCCGCGCGCATTCGTGATGTCAGCGCGTAATGTTGCTTGATGGGAAAAAAATAATCATAACACAAATGTAAGGTAAAAAAAAAATAATCTGTTAATTTCTCTAAAATTTTATTGTGCACGCGGAAACATTGATTGACACAACATAGTAGATACGTCAAGGGTCATTTAATAAGAGTAATTGAATTAATGAATTTTCAACTTAAAATATAAAACAAATTTTATTTTACATAAAACGGATATTTTTATTTCATGTTAAATAATATTTCATGTTTTAAAGAGAATGTCGTTCAAATATCCCCACGGCGTTGTTTAATCTGAAGTTTAATTTTCATTAGATGAGCAAATTAGGGTAAAAAAAATTACTACCCTGGCAACACTAACGAAATTTCCATTTTGTTTCTTCGACAATCTGACAGACGGAAAAATAATTAAATTTTTATGTAATGCATTTGCTATTTAAACATTCGTTTGCTAATTACACATGAAATGTGATACCATCCTGATTCTTTAGGATCCTAGCAGTATTTCTACACTTTGAAAGGACACAACACGTCATAGTTGAGTTCAAGGAGTTGCGTACTGAGCGACGTCTACAAATAAACTAATGCGTCAAAACGTAAACCTACTAATTTATGAGTAGTTGAGTCGCCTTCGATTTGATGTGCGTATGCGGTTTCTGTACTATTCTTAATTGTATGATTATTTTCAATTAGGTAATTAGTGAATTCGGAAACGTTATTATTTTAAATACCTCATGTGTTATCTTGTTCTAGTAACGAAAGTCATACTTACTCTACCAACATGATATTATTTGTATTGTATTCCAACTCAACACGAGGCTCTTAGCTTCATAGGGTTAAGGATAATTTTAATTCATTTAAATTCATTTCAGCTTGTTTTAATTCTCTACCGTATCTTTATTATTTGAAAAAAAAACTGTTATTAATGTTGACGGTCAAAACGAAGTTCTGATAAAGTAACTATCGTATAATGTCGATACTCCTGGATGAGTGCGAATCCCGGCACCTTACTAAAACTGAAAACACCAAACTTCAAGCGTTTTGGGGGCGCGAAGACGGGACGTAGAAGACCGCCGATGACGACCTTTCGCCTTTATTCGGCGGAACTAGGGACGCGGTATTGACGCCGGAGGAGGCTAGAGTGCCGGCTGGCGATGGGGTCTCCCGGAGGCGTTCGGTTCACTTAGGAGCGGATTCAGGAAAGAAGAAGTGTTTACATCGAGAATAACAAAGTTAGCTCTTCAAATATTATCTTTGTTTGATATGTTATTTAGTTACGTAGAAACATTCGCATCCCTATCGTGCGCCGCCTCGTGAAATTCATTATATTTTATGAAGCTATCCCATTATAAATACGGCGGCGGCGCCTGCAGAGGAGACTGTAGGCTGTAGGCTGGAGGGAGAAAACAGATTACGCGTACCTACTCCGAGTGACAATTGGTATTCTTCGAGCAAATCGGGTGTCGCGAGGAACACCGACGATCGTGCTCATGTTTACTTATTTATTTCATATTATTTTTTATCTTACTCGTAAATAAAAACAAAATTTCAAAAATCTCCCGTGAAAGCGGGAGGGGGCGAAGTAAAAAAGATAAAAAATAATGAAATGATAAAAAAAAAAGCCTACGTCGTTTTATGTGAGATCATCAGTCGTTGTAAAAACGATGCGATGAAAAGAGAAAACCTTTAAGAAATATTGTTGAAGCGTTAAACAATAAACGACAAAATACGATTAATTGTATTTTGCAGAAAGGAAAACATTTTTGGGAAGAGTATATGGAAGTCTAGGCATTTACAGGAGTTATGACCTGTCCATTGGCTGGTTTAAGTGAGCACTTAACGCACTAACATCCGCCATCCTGCCTGTGTTTAAACGCATAAAAACTTTCACTTTTCGCTTCGCTAATAAAATTAAGAAAATAAAATATGTAAATAAATTAAATAAAGGAACACTTTGCGAAAAAAAGCTAGATAATGTATAAAGACCAATGACAGATGTCAATGCTTTATATGTTTATTAAAATGTATTAATTTATTATTTTAAATAAAATACTTATTTTACTTGTACCTACTAATAACTCAGTGTAAGTCCCTCTCCGAGCACAAGAGCTTGTCTCTTTTTTGAAGACGAACAATATTTTTTTAAAAAGCAAATTTTTACACATATATTTACCTTAATTAAAGTAATATATTAAATAAATTCATAAGTAATAAATGAAGTATTACTACTCACTACAGATACTTACTTGCGCGGTACTTACTAGCTGTGCCCTTTGCGGCTGAAATAAAAACATCCGAGCGCCCGCGCGCGTTAGAAGAAATCCACCATGGTATTGCACAACAGACATACAATATTGCAGTAACACTGTTGAAGTACTGAATATTACAAATGAATACTCAAACAATACTCTAACTATATGTAGAATTTATTTTTGTTAGGTAAAAAACAGCATGTCGCACCTTTAAGACGAAAACGGCTCAACTAAAAAAAGGTTCAAATGAGTTGAGATCGTAAAACGACTTCAATGAACACTATCCAGCTTTCTGCATTTAAAAAAACGCAACATCCGGGTGGGAATATGACAAAACCGTTACATCAGTCTCTTTTTTACGCTACGTGGCGCTATTAGTGTTGTGTTTACATTGTTGGGTGAAGGATGAAACGCAGAAAAACATATAGTGACCGAAAGCCGATTGAGTCGATTTTATTGCGATACAAATGGCAAGTTTACTTTTTTTTTTTAATAATCAGAAATTAAATATATGAGTAGGATAAAAAATAATTGAATATGTCAACAATGCTGTGGGTATGTTCAAATGTTTGTAGACAGGCTGGATTTCCTCCCTAGGGATATATTTAGATCTCAATTTGTCACAACGGAGAGTCGGTTCAGCCGGATAAATCTCACCCACATGATGAGGGTTTCAACTCTTTCACTTCGCAAAAGTCAACAGATGGATGTGGATGTTCAAACATAGGCAGAATGGTGAATGTTACACCCTGTGTAAAATGGCCATTTAAACCGGCCGATGGCAGGTCGTAAGCCCTGTAAATGCTTCCATATTCCCCTCTCAAGATGTGTTTTCTCTCTCTGTTGCTACAAATTTAGAATTAAATATATTCTTCTCTTATTATTTTAATGACTTTTGATTTGCATTTTAACCCCGGTAAAGGGTTAGTTTTGTCGCTCGCATATTCTAGGTAAGTAAATCGTAAGATTTCATCTTGTCGGTCTGAATATGGGGAATGATGATAATCACGATTATTATTCTACATAATTACAGTCGGTAAAGTAAATAATAAGGCACTGCTTTTGTAAACCAAATATAGCGTATTTAAATCAGCTGTTGCATGAGGATAAGGTTTTCAGTCCCACGATTCTGGCGCCAGTTCAAAAACAATGAATTACTGCAGTTTGAACAACTTTTAAAACCGGTAATTCACGTCCACCCTGCCAGGGATAGAACCCGGGACCTCAAGAATGGTAGGCGAGGGCGCTTACGAGGCGGACTTTTCACTCAATTTCCTTATAAAGGATTTTTACCCGAAAGAAGCCGTCGAGTCTCAAAACACTCGCCCTGGGTTCTGGTTCTATTTCACACAGACAAAGAATCAAAGTTCATCCATATTATGTTGTGATGCATTTCAGTACGAGTTTTGCTATCTTGTAGGGTTCATAGTCCATTATCGATGCTATCGACACACACGTGCTAAAACGTTTCACTTGAAATAATGGGATGACCGAAGAAAGCGATGTCATGATTTCTATAGAATTAATTGCAACATTATAATGCAACTCTTACAGTATTGCACATGAATCGGGAGCACCGTTCTGCAGGACATTCACATCGTCCCTACCATAAAAAATGAACTACAAAGGAACGTGGTCTATAAAGAGATGACAGGACGCAACGCCAGTCAATCAGTCCATCAAGTTCCGCTCAGTCAGTCAGTTCAGCTCGACGAAGTCACTCAGTGCAGTCTCTTCGATCCATCATCGACGTAACACTCGCGCAACACAATTCACTATTTATTCGTGTTAAACAGCAACCTCGTGTCTTCTCTGTTATGCTCCAACCGACCCTCAACTACCTAAATCCTACAATCTCCTTATTTAAAAAAGATTTTACGTTTGAAGTATTTCCATTCTGCCTGTAATATTTGCATTCAAAGGACACATTTAAATAGGCTATGTGATTTGTAGGCAGCTATTTGAACACCCCTGAAGTGGCGCGCCATTAGCATCCTCGATCCACTCTTCGCTCTTATTTAAACCATCTTTCACTTATTTCCCTCCGTCCGTGAGACAATTCCGTTTTTAATGGCGTTGACTTTTCTATCCATACTCGTATATTCCTTCCATCTTTTTATCAAACATTAAAATACTCCATTCTCGCTTAAACCATTACGGCGGCGGCGGCGCGGCGTGCGGTGCTCCTACACTTTGATGTATGATATGAGAAAGATATCACCTAAACCATGGTTATATTGCCTTCAAATGGCAGGTCATACGCCCTATATAATTTCATTGATTTTTTTTCATATTCTCTTCTCTCAAATGTTCTCCATTTTAATACGTCAATATTACCTTAAGTTTAAAAGACAATCGCTTTTTATATGATATTTTATTTTCTTAATTTCTATCTACAAGGAAGAAAACAGTTTACGAAAATTGAAGATCACAAAAGTGAAATAACAACAATGTAGTTCGGAGTACCTCAGGGATCAATATTAGGACCATTGTTTTATATAATATACATTAACGACATAATACACAGTGACATAATGGGGAAAAAAAACAATCTATGCGGACGACTTAGGAATTTTATATGAAAACAAAAATGACATTGAAACGACTAAAACCATCAACAATGACGTGCAAAAACTATTAGAATGGACAAATAAAAACTTCTTAACACTAAATGCCAAGAAATGCAATATAATACATTTCGAAACCCAAAAGAAGAACCATAACATGAACATAAAAATAAACAACGAAACTCTTAAAGAACTAGAACATGTGACTTACCTAGGACTCACAATGGACAGACAATTAAAATGGACAAAACACATAGACGGACTCACTTAAGTAATGGCATCACTACATAGCCTCTTCTACAAAATAAAAAGATTTTATACCAAGAAAGGAAAAAAATATGATGTACGAAGCCTATGTCAAAAGTAAATTGAGTTACATGATCGCCTTCTAGGGACCTGGTAACAAGACAGACATAACAAGAATACAAAGACAACAAAATAAAATTCTTAAACTAACATACAACCTACCCTACCTGACTTCTACGACTGAACTGTACAAAAAAACACACCAGTTTGACATAAACTACTTGACTAAAGACCTTAAAAATTGTGCACAAAATAACACTGGAAAACATACAAGACGACGGCATAATATTAGTCAAAAATGCTGAAATACACAAATATAGCACCAGACAACAACAACACTATCATATTGAAAAAGCAAAGACAAACACAGGACAGTCAAAAATACTACATAATGGACTTAAACACTACAACGACCTACCTTACTACTTGAAAACTTTTACTGGAGACAAATTTAAAATGAATCTGAAAAAGCACATGATGACTGAACTAACTAGACTAGACGAGACATAAAATGACTAGACAATATTAAATTTCTAATGTAACCCTAACGGGTTTTTTAAAATTGTAAATAAATAAAAAATAAAAAAATAAAAACACCGATATTTTTTTCGAATTGCAGGTATTTCTTGCGAAGATTTAAATCTCAAATGGGTAAATACCCACTCCTTGTTATTATAAATATACCATGGAACGTCTATATTCGTCATTAATCTTTTCCTAAGGGTCTAACAAATATAAAGAATACGAAAATATACATAGCGCCCCACTCAGCCACGGTGAGGCGCATTTGTTCAAACGAAAAATTATAGAGATGAAACTTTAAAAAAATGTTTTGGCTAAATTACAGAATGTCACACAGTGTGTAAAAGATGCCGCTTACACAAGCCAATGGCATACACCAATATCTCGATCGGTCGTATTGTAAACTCGAGACAAGATCTGAACTTTTTTGGTGTAAGTCTTTATAAATTTAAAAAATCACTAAGATAGACCGGATTTGGTCTTGAGGTAGTATTTTGTTTTTGTCCTAGCTTTAATTTTATTTTGTTGTATTTTATTTGATTAATAGTTGTATTTATTATAAGAAATTGTATTTACCATTGTCAGAATGGGCTGCATAAGTCCGTCAATAAATAAATATACCACTTAATAAATTCAAATTCAATTTTCATAAATTTTTTGAGCCCGACTGAAATAAGCATTCTATTTTAATAAGTACTAATGTATTATTATTTTGATATTGTCTTTTTATTTCGGATATTTTTTGGAAAGTTACAGTCCATTAATTAAATATATTTAAGAAGATTGGAATAATAATTTTTAAAAAACACGTATCATAAAAATGTAACCACATTAATCAATTTCAGCTCAGCACATTTTTTTTCCTTAAGAGCTGAAATCTACCCGATGTAACTGAATTTTTGTAGTTTAATAAATACACGTTTGCTCGCGAATGTGGCTAAGTTTTTTGGTTCCATTTTCAGTACTTTAAACAATCGAAAAACGTTAAATCTGAGGACTTTTTTTGCAATGACAATTAGATTTTATAAAACGGTAGTTTTAAGGTATTTTATAAATCATTAAAGTAAGTTTAGGTTTTGTAATCGCTCAGTTTGTATTGTCGATCACGAAAAAGTCAGACCGAATGATCCTAAAAATGGTTTCCGAGTAAAAACTGGCTTTAAATAATATTTTAATCTTAATAACTCCAGTATTTGTCTCCAAATATTTGAACAGACTCAAAATATCGTCGATTAAACCAACCGATCCGAGAAGAAGTTTATATATTTTTTAAGTGTGACCAAATTTGTTCACCCGCATCAAAAGTCAGTGGGTAAAAAAAACAAATGGAAACGTTTCAAATTCTCAAAAATTAACAGATGGAAGAATTAGAGAACTTCGGATGTTCAAACATAAGTAAAACGGTGAACCTTACATAGTGTGTAAAATGGCCACTCATACCAGCGGGTCATAAATTCGTTGACACTGTTTTTCCCTTATCTTAAATGCTCTCCATCTCTGTTGTAATACTTTAATCTTAATCTCGAGGGGTGAAATCCAGTCTTCGTCAACAAAAATTTGGTTGAGTTTGTACTCCCAAATATTGTTGGTAAAAAAGTAAACAGGAAGAATTATAGAACTACGGATGTTCAAACATGGGTAATGGTGAACGTTACATAGTGTGTAAAATGGCCATTCATACCAGCTAATAACGGGTCATAAATTCCTTGGCACTTTATTTCCCTACTCTTAAATGCTCTCCATTTCTGTTGTAATACTTTAATCTTAATCTCGAGGGGTGAAATCCAGTCTTCGTCAGTAAAAATTTGGATAAACTCTAAAATATTGTTGGTAAAAAAGTCAATAAAATACCTGAAAAATTGTCTCGCAGAAAAAAAGTGAGCTTGCACGTGATTTTTCTAAAATAAAAACATGTTTTCATTAAATATTTCTCCTTTCCTTAACTGGCCAATTATAACCGCTTACCTTCCCCGCCAACATCATTTGCAATGCAAATATTTCTCGACTTTTCGAAAATTACAATCCTTCGTGATTTCTAAATTGTAAATGGCGGCCAGGATCGAGCCGTTATGCGCCACAGCGACTGGCTAACGAGGGAACATTTTCTGGAGAGAATATGACGCGAAAATCTTCCGAGGTGATTTGAGAAAAGTTCAAATATACCTCCAACGAATGATCTAATTAGCGGCAAGTTTCCGTCGGCCCATTTCCGGCGCCTTCTTACGCCTCCACTTAGCGCGTGTTTACAACAAAACTTTTTTATACAAAAAACTAAAAACCATAAATACTACCATTTTCAACCCAGTTTTTGCGGATTCATAATTCGATACGACTATCGGTAGGCACAAATCATTTGGAAAGTCGAGTGTAACCAGTTGTAAGGGCGTAATTTAAGGTGTTTTTTTTTCTTTTTTAGAGTTCTGTGATCCTGTTTATTTTCTATAACTAACTAAAATATTTTAACAATAATTTTCACATTACGAATAAAATATTTATTAATATATTTCGAATTAAAAAGATTTTTCGCAAAATTTAATGGAAAAATTAAAGGATTGTAAATTTATATAATCAAGCGCCGTTTTTGTGAAAACCGGGGCGACCTTAAAGGGCGATGTACAATAAACTTCCCAAAACGTCTCGCAGCTACACGGCGCAAAAGCGGTTGTAACTCTAAAAAGCAAAATTACTCAATTTTTACAAAAAAAAATAATTTTTTTTGTGAGCGAAACCGATAGAAAGACCCTCGGTCGTTAAAATGGTTTTCGGGTATGTTTGGAGGGAGTGCTTTTACCATGCTACATTTTATTTATAATATTAATATAGTTTCTAGACTATAGAATGTATTTAAAAAGTATTTCAAAAGTACGAATATAATCTTTGGATCGTTTTACAATTGTTTTCGTCGATTATTATTTTATGTATTGATTATTACGTAATACTTTCCAGAACCCGTTTTACCTTCATGAATACTGTAGCGTTATTGTGTACAATTCACAGCCGGAGCGGCGCGGCTGAATATTGTCAATGTCAACTCGATCTGACCACCGTAAAGCTCGGCTCTTCTCCGGTCCTCTCGCCGAGTGACGATTCGGCGTTTGTTTCAGACGGTGGAGGACTTGGAAGCGCGCTGCAAGGAGGCGGGCATAGAGATCGTCACCCGGCAGTCCTTCCTGTCGGACCCCGGGGACGCCGTCCGCAACCTGCGGCGGCAGGACGCGCGCATCATCGTGGGGCTGTTCTACGTGGTGGCCGCGCGGCGCGTGCTCTGCGACCTCTACAAGCACCAGCTGTACGGGAGCTCCTATGTCTGGTTCTTCATCGGTGAGTAGCGCTCGTGGATAAGATAAAGTTTTACCTTATTTATCAACCTAGTTTCCTGGACTCGTACGGACTTCTTTCAGCGAAGCTCCAACATTTGTAAAGCTTTCAGGTAGAACATTCGTCCGACCCACGCCGATCACTAATCTACACCCTATCCTCATTCTCCAGTACATGAAGTACCAGTGTCAATGTCAATCTAATATACATGGCGGCATCCGTGGTGTAGTGGTTAAGACGCTTGACTAACTCACGGAAGGTTGCGGGTTCGATTCCCGGTGAGAACACAAAAATAAAAATGTGATTTTTCTCAAGCCTGGGTGTTTTGTGATGTCACCACTGTAATTGGGCCTCCTGGCCTGTTGTGGTGCAAAAATAAATAAATAGATGAAATGCATGTTAAAATATGCACATGTTTCTTTTTTGTTGGAATAATCCGCCAAGCCTTTATTTTAGAGGCTCGTCAGCAGGTGGGAAAGAGAGGATACGGAAAGAAGTTATGAAAAATACCATTTTTCTCGGAATTTTTTTCACATCTGGCGGGAATCGAACCAGCGACGCTGACGCCAGTTACGCAGTCGGCCGTCTAACCGTCTACGCCACGGCACCACCACACCACCATTTACGAAATTGGGTGTGAAATGGTTACACCTCCCGCATTCACCCGATCTATTGCCTAGTGACTATCGGCTATTCCCTTCGAGTGATAACACGCCGCTGGCGCTGGCTATCGCCCATACGGAGAAAAATCATTACATGATTATTAACTACGAAGTTAGCTACAGACTACAGCAATCCGACGGGCCGTCGGTACCCGTGTCGAGAATAACAAGCGCAAACCGAAACCGTCCGTTGCACGTTTGTTGTTAAACTAAAAACCAATTCGAAATTTGTATCGCTTTTGTTGGATGCAATAGAGCTAAAGGGCTTCTCTAGTTAATTTCTTCTCCGGGCTGTTCCCAAAAGTCGAGGAAAATTAGCGGGGAAAATCATTTTTGGACGACAATGAGATCGTGCGGTGTGTGAAAACACCCACATTGTTATTTTTTTCCGAAAAAAGACGTGCAGCAACCAAAAAAGTAAATGCGAAATCAAAAGTAAAACTTAACGTTACAAAAAAAATAATAACATGGATTTTTTTTATTTTTTTTATTTGAAAATTTATTTATAGAAGGTATAAAAAAACTCATTAAAAAAATACAGAAAGTAAATTACAAAAATGTTAGGAAAAAAGCCATTTGCAAACATTTTTTAAGAATATATTTCAAAAAGTATATTATCAAATTAATATTCAAAATAAATAATAAAAATCAAATAACAGTTTGTGTATAAGATAATAATATATAATATGCTACACATATTAAAAATATTTTATCAAATATTTTTAGAAAGAATAATCTAGATATTAATAATACACATCAAAAACAGGAAAAAAATGTATGAAAAACAAAGTTTTACATTGCTTATTGAATTATAAGTATAGACTTTTACCCGTATGCAGAGACAATACTTAAGGTGAAGAAAGTACATTCTATTGTCTTCACCTTCGGGTCATTCTTCGCATTTGTATAAGTATAGACTTATACCCGTATACAGAGACAATACTTAAGGTAAGGAAAGTACATTCTATTGTCTTCACCTTCGGGTCATTCTTTGCATTTGAGATTAGAATGTACTTTCCTCACCTTAAGTTTTGTCTCTGCATACGGGTGTTAGTTTCAAACAATTTATTTAAAAACATTTAAAAATTAATCATTGTTGTATTAAAAATCCAAATCACAAAACAACTTAACTTAACATAAGTAAATTTGTTGAATGTGATAAGAAATGAATTAGCTATTGAAAAGATTTTATAAAGGCTTTATATTCCCAGGAACCAGTTTGAATATATATTCATATCCACGGTATAACTAACTAAGTACCCGAGTAAAGTTCAAAAACTTTTTCTCGTCGACCAGATCAGGGGTGGAGCGTATCAATCGACCCTCGCATTATGCCTATTTAATTATGGTCGTGAGTTGATCCCGCTATGAGAACGTATCCAGATAACTCTGGACACGAGAGCTTTAATTCTCGGGATTTCGATTTTCGCGGGGCTCCGTACAGCGAGATTTACAACTAGTGATTTTCCTCTTCAGGGTGGTACGAGGACAACTGGTTCGAGGTGAACCTCGAGCGCGAAGGCGTGGACTGCACCGCGGAGGAGATGAGGAAGGCGGCCGAGGGACACCTCACCACGGAGGCGCTCATGTGGAACCAGAACCAGCACCAGCCGACCATCTCGGGCATGACGTCGGAGGACTTCAGGTGAGCCATCACCGCCGACGCCGCCGACGCCGACGCCGCCGCCGCGAGTCTGCCGCGGACGGGGGCTGCTGTATATTTTCTCTTTCTAGACTCTTTTGCGTAGCGATAAGGTCAGTCGCTCGAATGAAGAAATTGTTTCGGCGCGGCGTGCAGAATTATAATGTACCCTTTGTTCTTATTTCCAAATTTATCCATGAAAAATGTTCCCACGTGGAAATTTTAAAAGGCACAAGTTCGCGAAGTTCGTTTAAGTACCTATTCCGGGTTTATTTATGAAGTAAAGTGGCAACATTAGTAAATCGCGAGCCCGACCACACCTGACTCTCGATACGGTACAATTACCCGCAGGTACATTAGTCTCCTCGGAACTTTTTATTGGAGTTTTAAACGAACCTTTTAGAATATTTTGGGAAATTGAGAGCTCATATATAAATCAGTCGAGTTCGGTTTGTTTCCTCTTTCTTCCTCCGGAACCCTTTCTACTATGAGACCGCGAGGGGGTTGAACTCGGGGCTGTTTCTTCCCGAGACGATACCTTTCCATCATTATGAATGAGTATGTGCAAGTGGGTACCTACTCGGTATCTATCGTATTATTTTTATTTGCTGTAACCGTAAAAGGTAACATATTGAAATATAATGTCCACGATGGCTTATAAAACGCAAATACAAAATAATATTTTAGAATGTTAAAATAAATATGCGTTTCTAGTCTAGGACTTTGAAAAAATCTTTAAAAGCCCTTATTTCCTTACAAAATGTCAACTTAAACCCGAACCTTAATACCTTAATACCCTGGTTCCTGGTTCCTGGTTCCCGGTTCCCGGTTCCAGCGCCAAGGGCTGAACACATTTGCGACTGCGCCTGCCCGTTCACTGCCTACCCATTTCCCATGCCTATTTGGCACCTTAAATTAATTATGAATTTTTAGTGCGGATAATTTTCGAAGGTTTTTGAGTTTATACCAAACATTATTGACTGAATACATAAATTACTCATACTTAGATGATTATTTAAACATCCAAACATTAGAAAACAGACGAAAATTAAATGACTTGCTTTTTTTGTTTAAAATAATAATGTCGATGTTCGATTGTTGTGAACTTATCTATTTGATTAATGTGCGAGTGCCTGGTCGAGTTACCCGATGTAATACTTTGTTCTACTGCGGTCCATCATCGACCAATTACAGCGCGAATTCGCCAGTAATGCGGGTGCATGTACTCGCGAACCAATATGCTAACAACATCGATGAAGACATCTAAACGACGCTAAAGATAGCGTGAGTCTTGTAAATTTTAAATATCAATGTATATGTTCCTTATTAAATAGAACTTAATATTCTGTTCATATTGTATTTTATAACATTATTTACCGAGCTGCTTTAAACCTTTAATTGTATTTCTTTAGCTTAATAAAAAAAAAAGAATTAAAAAAAATAGAAATATATATATTTATATATAGCTTTAATTTTTTTTTAAAACCAACTTAACTTTTAAACACAGTTCTATATTTTATTACTTTATATTGTTTTTATTTTAAATTTATGTTGTTAATACACTCATCTTTTTATTTTTATACCAACTATACTTCTTAACACTGTTCCTATATTTTATTTTATTTCTTTAAATTGTGTTTTTTTTTAAAATCTATGTTGTTTATATACTCATCTTCTTTTTTTTTACCAACTTTACCTCTTAACACTGTTTTATCTTTTGTTGCTTTATATTGTATTTTTTAAATTTAATGTTGTTTATATACTTATATTTTGTAAAACTTTCATGTATGTAAAAGCCTTATGAGCGTGAAAAAATAATAAAATAAAAAATAAAAAATTAAGTAGGTTTAGTACTAAGTACCCAAAAAGCGAGTTAAATAAGTTTTATCTACGTAAAAAAATAACTATTCGGATTAAATAGTATGTAAACATAGGTATATACACATTTTTATGGAAAAAACTAAAATATCTAACCGTAGTTACTACAGGCGAAGTTTTTCTTGAATTTCACACATTTCACTGTCAAAATACCTCGTCTACTAAACCCACAGATCACTCTGAAACTGGCTCTCATAGTACCTACGTCATCTGGCTCACTTTGTCGCCATTTTGAGTTTTACTTGTTTCAAAGTAGGATAATCGAGCGACAGAAGTCTTTCAAACAATATTATGGACGAGAAATGGAATTAAACTCGCGTGTAACGAGGGCAAGTGGAATGCTCCGTTAGCCGAGAGCTACATTATTCCGCACTTTAGAATAATAACCTACTGAACTAACCGCCGCCGAGCTCGCCTCAAATAATGGCGAAGGGAAAAGTGAAGTGAGCTAATGGCTTTACCGCCACCGAGCTCCACGAGATGGCTCCCAATCCGAACATCAAAATGGCGGACCCAACAATCATCAAAATCTGTCGTAAATAACACAAATCTTGCGATATTGTAATAAAATTCGTGCTAGGTTTAGAACTTTGACAATATTTTTTACGACGTTTTACGACTTTACTGTTTTGTGCAAATATTTTAAGCATATTTTACACTCAAGAAGTCTACAAACGACGAATTGTCGTGAGGTAGGTATGATCTACTTTTATAGAATCGGCACGAAAATTAGAAACTCTCCCACTAGCAAAAGTAGCGCATTTGATCGATCTACTTGAAATATTTTGAAAGGAGTGTTTTTTTTTTATCGAATATTATGATTTACAAACTCATTTTAAAATAGTCGAACACTCTGCTTGGGGAATTTTGTTGCGAAAGTGCAGAGTTCGAACCTTGGTATTATTGGTATATAAAAGAAGGGTGTATAATTTTAAAACTATGTTTTAAAAAATAACATTCAATCGAAAAGTTTTGTACTTACGTCAACAAATTTAATTAAAACAGTGCCTCCTTTATATCTTCAATAATGCAGGGACACATCTCTCGTGAGAGCTCGAGCCTTGCCATGTCAATCCTCCTACGTTTCGCATTATGCCAAATATAATGTTTTTACTTTTCTTGCTACAAAAATTGAGAGTTAATAAATAGAAACCAATCCAACATAAAGATTTTAGGTATACAAAAACTTACCCCATTTCATCAATAGACGCTGCTAGTTTTCTCCATACTTTCATTATTTGTAGTAAACCATTACGCGTGGGAATGTAATATTCAAACAAAGCATACATATATTAAACAAAATCCAATCAAAACACTATAAGTTAATTGTGAATATAAAAGTCAACTACCTGTAGGCAGAATGGTAAATATTACACACTTACATGGCCGATGAAATATCAGAGGCATTGACTTCTAGATTCTCAATAGCTTCAAGTCTGGTTTAAACTATGTTATACTTAGGTACGCTTATTGTTATTAAAGTGCTCGTGTATTTATATGTTCAGGTTGAGATTGAATGCAGTCCTCCGCCAGGAAGGGTATGACATAGACAACCTCCGTTACCCCGAAGGATACCAGGAGGCTCCCCTGGCGTACGACGCTGTGTGGTCTGTCGCTCTGGGTGAGTACCTATTAATCTAACTTGATGCGTTTAATCCAAAACGAGAACATTGACGTAACATTATTCTGCAAATCTTTTCAGCCTTCAACAAGACGATGGAGCGGCTGTCCAAGACCGGCCGCAGCCTAAAGAACTTCACTTACACGGACAAGGACATCGCGGACAATATTTACGCCGCCATCAACTCTACTTCATTTCTGGGAGTATCGGTAAATATGCTTTTGTAGAGGAATAAACAAAACACGTGGCTGTAGAAACTCGCACTGTAAAATTATCTCGTCACAATGAACGGTTCCAAAATTAAAACAAACTAAAAACGGCAGAATATGTGGTAAATGTTTGATAATCTATGATGTTATCACTACAAGCAGGATGACAGGAACTCTGTCTATGTCCCAGACCCATATTTCCCTCTCAGAACACACCGGAAGATGACTCTTGCATAGAATTATTAATGGAAATGTGTACGTTTTGATTTTGGTTCCAGGGGATAGTGGCATTCTCCTCACAGGGAGACCGAATAGCCCTCACGCAGATAGAGCAGATGATCGGGGGACAGTACGTGAAGTTGGGCTACTACGATACGCAAGCTGACAACCTCACCTGGCTTAACAGGGAGAAGTGGGCAGGTCTGTGGAAATAGGTTGCTGGTGGCAAAACCCGATTTCAAAAAGATTTTTTTTTTCCGAATGAGTACCTACTGATAAAATTGGTTGTTGGAGAGAATGGTAGTATTGTGGTTGGTTAATCGAATCAAATTAGGTATTTAATGATGATTATGGAGTAATCAATTATGAAAGTGGGAAAAAGTCCTTCAAAATTTTGAAATATTTTTTTCCTCAGTTTAGTTGTTCAGCTCTCTTTGAGAGACACAATTTGTAATAATATTTTTTTTGGAAATTTTCAGAATCATTCGATTAATTTTAATCCGATGTAAAAAAAGCAAATTAGCTTAAGCATGCATACCTAAACGAATAAATAAAAATATGAAATTTGTGCATTATGTAAGGCTGAGACTAGCATTATCGACTAAATCAAGAGAGGAGTGTTGCATTCGTCAGTTTGGACATGTAGAGCGAATGTATAGCGAAAGAACAGCTAAAAGGATTTACGATGTGAATGTTGATGGATGCAGTAAACGAATAAGACCGAGAAAGAATGGCCTGACAAAATTCAACAAATACTTGAAGAGGGATATGTCAAAAGTTGGAATAATCGTGTGGTGTGTGCATAAGATGTATAATGATGTGGCGTTTTATCTTCTCTACCTGCCCCCGCGGAGAAATGGCACGATGGTTTGTTTTTTTGAACCGAAAGAATTTGTTGCTGTTGTATTCCAGGAGGTAAGGTGCCCCAGGACAGGACCATCGTGCGGAGAGAGCTGCGCCTCGTTTCACTGCCGCTATTCGCGTGCGTGACGGCGGTGGCTGCGGCAGGAACTTGCGTCGCCATCGGCCTCATTGTCTTCAACGTCTGGAACAGCCACCGCAGGTATGGAGTTAACCCTGGTTTACAACGGCACCTACCCACTGAATATCTACTGGGCGATGATAGTTTTGTTCCAGCAACAAATACTAGTTTAGAAAACAAGCACCT
Source organism: Micrasema longulum (assembly GCF_059751315.1). Classification (NCBI taxonomy): domain Eukaryota; kingdom Metazoa; phylum Arthropoda; class Insecta; order Trichoptera; family Brachycentridae; genus Micrasema; species Micrasema longulum. Next base: position 45,581 of record NW_028277746.1, read on the forward strand.
TCACTCCAGTATTGAAAATGCTCATTAAGGCTCCTATACATTGCTTTTTAAACTCGTAACTGGCAAAAACTTTACTAAACTCGCAGATGTATTGATTATTGCGTATTAAACAAAATAATATTTCTTTATTTTTGCACCAAAACAGGCCTGAGGACCCAATTACAGTGATGAATTATAACACAGAATGGGTATTCGTATGGGTAATAGTCTGGGTAGACTCGAGAAAACTCACATAAAATTTTTGTGTTCTCACCGGGAATCGAACCCGGAACCTTCCATGCGTGAGTCAAGTTTCTTGACCACTACACCACGGAGGCCGCCAATCTTATCTTACGTCAATCCCGTGTCCCTTAGTTCCGTCACTCGACGCTCCAAGTAGACGGTAATTGTCGTGTGAAAATTGGCAGCTCTTTGACTGATTGGTTCGGAATCTCCACTGGAGTGAGGCAAGACTGCGTGCTTGCGCCATTTTTGTTAATTAGATTGGTGGATTTTATCTTATGTTAATCAATACTACCTGTTTCGGATTCGTGTATATTTAATTCAAGTATAAATTTGTCCTTTACTTTGAACCCTTTCCTTTTTTGTTACCCTTTCCCGGCGGCGAGTCAAGAAAGAGACAGTACTTTGTAACATATTGCGACGACAACACAAAAACACTCAAACCATCTCTTCAAAACCAAACGAAAAAGAAGAAAGTCGTGTGCGGATCAATCAAATATCGTGAAGTACTGTGAAGTGCTTATAAAATCGACCAGGAGTGCGATCCTGGAACAAACTGGTTTCAAAGGGAGGAAAATATAAGTCCTCACTCCTTTCAGTTTAATTCCTGGATTGACACTTGAAAGTAAATTATATCGCAAAATCAAACTTACGTAATTTTTTCTTTAAAAATATTTCGGGAAAGGCAAAGCTTCGTTTACAGTCCCGAGGTATCGAAGGAATTAACGAAACACCACCTGACTAAGGTATGGAAAGTGAACATGAAAGATCTTCTAGATACTTTATAGTGCCTGTTTATAAATAAATTTGTTAAAAATAAATGTAATATAAACCTGTTATGAAAATAAAATAAAAAATGTGTCCCACCGAAAAGTCTTTAGACTTAGTGGGTAACAAATTCTGGTATGCATTTTTTAAAATTATTAAATAAACGCTTCTCTGCAGCACTGAAACTGAACTCCGTTTACATTTGTGGGACCTATAAATATTTTTTTATTCATCTTTAGTTTTAAGAATCAGTAAGGTTTTAAACAAGTAAACACATGGATGACGCAGTTCTTAAATAAAACTAATGGTACAATTCTTACAAAAAAATTACAAAAAAGATAAAGAATATTTCGCACCCCTAGTTAAAACTAGTCTAACGACTATGCAAGTCAAAAAATAGCATTCTGAGATAATTGAATTAAAGGTTTCATTTCTCCGAAAGAAATCAAAGAATGTGTTTAGTTAACCGTTGTTTTTTGTAATTTTTTTGTCAGGATTTGTATTTTAAAATGCAATGTTTTGAAAAATAAAATATTATAAGGAAATTGTGTTTATAGTCGTGTTTTTGAAATATCATACTCTAAAACTAGACCATTAAAATATTTTTATTATTATTAGTGTCCAGTTTACACATTGTGTAACATTCACCATTCTGACCATATTTGAACATCTATATTCCTTCAATTCTTTCATCTGTTGATGTTTGTTCAAATATGGGCCACTTAAACCAGCCAATGACAGGTCATAAGCCCTTTAAATGCCTAGACTTCCATATTCCCTTATTTGTGGTATTCTCCATCCCTGTTGTAATTTGTTAATCTTAATGACTCCCGAGGGGGTGAAATCCAGTCTTTTGTCTACAAACATTTGGACAAACTCAAACATTGTAATGAAACCAACTGGTCCAAGAAGAAGTTTAAAAATAGGAACATTGTTTTTGGGCGTTGCCTAGTATGTGAAATAATTCAGTCAGATGAATCTCTTCACAACAATAAAGGTTTCAGCTCTTTAACTTCACTAAAATCAACAAATGGAAGAATTGAAGAAATATGGATGTTCAAACATAGGCAAAATGGTGAATGTTACACAGTGTGTAAAATGGCCACTTAAACCAGCCATTGACAGTTCATAAGCCCTGTAGATGCCTAGACTTCTATATTACCTTCTCTTAAATGTTCTTCATCTCTGTTGTAATATTTTATTATAAACAGCTCCCCAGGGAGTTGAATTCAGTCCTTGTCTACAAAAATTTGGACAAACTCAAAATATTGTTGATAATAAACTAACATTAATTTTGAACTATTTTTTTTATATTTTTGGTCAAAATAACCTATAAAAACAAAAAAGAACATAGAAACAATCTCAACAAATTTTAATAGTTTATCAATGTAACTGAAAAAAATAACAAGGACTTTCTCTTGCAATGAGATACGCCGCATTTGGTGCACCGCTGGAGTGCCTTAAGGGTGGGTACATTGGAAACATCGTACACAACACAAACTTGCAGGGTGATCCAGTCGTCCCACCCGGTGTGCAACACCATCATGCTGGTGGGCTGTGCCATGTCCCTGGCGGGGCTAGTGGCTCTGGGTGCCGACGGCCGCCTGGTGTCTCCCGAGGCCTTCCCGGCCGTCTGCCAGGCGCGGGTGTGGCTGCTCAGCTTAGGCTTCACGCTCGCCTACGGGGCTATGTTCTCCAAGGTGTGGCGCGTGCACCGCTTCACTACCAAGGCCAAGGTGGACCCTAAGGTACGAAACTTATCTTGCGCAATCATCGGACCTCTCGGTTTGCCATGTTTATTTTAAACTTAAGCTTAAACTTTTGTTTATATTTTAGTTCAAACCAATCGACAAAGTAATTAAATTAACCCTTATGAATTGGTATATAAATAGTACTCGTATAATAAAGAATACAAAATATGTTCGAAAGATTTATTTATTCCAGATTTTATTATTTCAAAAGAGCAGGTGAGAAAGAGAGGATTTAGAAAGAATTTATGAAAACTACACCACAACACCCGAACCAATTGAAAAAAATCTTTCTGAACCCGCTACATCAGTTTTACAGTTGGCATTCTGACCAACTGCGCCATGGCGCCCGTGAAACTATAAACTATTACAAAAATACAAAAATACGGAGACTTGTCGTGGATATTGCCATGGTAAGTTTCATCTATCGAAAAGTGAGCTTATTATTTATTTTTGGCGTAAAACTGTATTTGCTGTAAGAACACATCAACCGAGCTGAATTTGGATACTTTATTACAACGTAAAACCAAGGCATTCTTGGTATTGGTGAAATGAAGTTTCTGTAGTTTCCCGCAGCAAATAAAATGTAAGTGCGATTGGCACAATTTGGAACATAGATGTTAATTTGAAATTTTTTGTAAGACAATATTTTTTTCTTTTAAAGGAATAATAAGGAGGCCTGTCAGGCTGGTAGGAATGAAAAGATATGAAAAAAAAAAATGAATAATGTATCACAAAACCCAAACCAATTGAGAAACAAACTTTTTTATATTTTTTTCTTGCTACTGGCGGGAATTGAGCCTGCGACGCCAGTTTCAAAGTCACCCATTTAACCAACTGCACCACAACGAATTAAGCTAAAGTCCTTAATTTCATGCTAAAAAGATGACAATATTCCAGTCTATGGAAGTAATTTTCTAGAGTATTGATTAAACCGTTTCGATAGACAATCTTTATGAGAAATTTGCATTGAACGGATTTAATCCTTTTTTTATGGATATTGTAGATGGGATACCATATTGTAGGGATCGGTCTCACCCAAAAAATGATACATCTTGAGTTTCACGGTTACTGATGCACCTGGATAAGTGTTTACCTTTATTAAAGTAGAGGTCATTGTCATTGCACCGTTTGGCTAATGTGTCAAGAATCTTTTATAAATCATGGCCGTATTTAATTTTTCCATCTTTGTAGTAATAAATGTCACCTTATTGTTTACAGAAAAAGGTAGAGCCCTGGAAGCTGTACACAATGGTGTCCGGCCTGCTGCTGGTGGACGCAGTCATCCTCCTATCCTGGCAGCTGCGCGACCCTCTGCGGAGGCGCGTGGAACAATTCCCTCTGGAGGACCCTCCCTCGGCGCTGGATGACAGCAAGATCCGCCCCGAGCTGGAGCACTGCGAGAGCGAGCACAACACCATTTGGCTGGGTCAGTGCCTGAGGGATGAATTATTTCACCTACTAAGGCGACATCTGAATATATTCATAATACTTTTGGGTTATTGTACCATTCGCACTCTTTGCTGACATTTTAGATCGCATTGTAGCATCTTAATAACCCAAAAGAACTGACTGAACTGAGGAAATAAAAGCCACCTTAGAAACCGGAAGTCTGTCACCGAATGCCACAAACACATTACAACGCTATAATTTATTGACTATTCCAAACACGTGGCCATATGAACCCGTGATGTTGCAAAGCAGTAATTTTTTTTTAAGTTTTGAGAAACCTCGCTGTTCAATTAAAAGCTCGAATTTTTCCCTTTGCTCATTTCCTCATTATGATGCAATTTCACAGGTGTGATGTACGGGTACAAAGGTCTGGTGCTGGTATTCGGGTTGTTCTTGGCGTACGAGACACGCTCCGTGAAGCTGCGGCAGATCAACGACAGCCGCTACGTGGGCATGTCCATCTACAACGTGGTGGTGCTGTGCCTCATCACGGCGCCCGTTTCGCTCGTGGTGGCGAGCCAGCAGGACGCGAGCTTCGCCTTTGTGTCCCTGGCCGTCGTCTTCTGCTGCTTCCTGAGCATGGCGCTTATCTTCGTACCTAAAGTGAGACTAATAATACTATTTGTTATAATAATACGACAAATAATTTAGCATTGCCAGTTTTCGGGTATGCGGATGGAGTGCTTTCACTGGCAAGGAAACTAACTTAGCTACCATAGGAGAAAAAAGGTAGAATAAGATTGATTTTTTAAATGACATGAAACATAATTATCACTTTTAAACATGAAACAGGTAAACGGTACAATTTGTTTATTTCTGGATCAGGCTTTTTAATTCTCTGCCTTGGCAGACTTGCTGTCTTGGCAGTCTGTGTGAAAAAGTGTTTATATTCTAAGGGTACACGGCTAATTCGGGCTAATTTCATTCATAATTTTTTCACATTTCAATCCTATTTTTTTCTTCCAAATGATTTCTATAATAAGTAATACTTAAAACATACAAAATTTGGCTCCTTGTACTCGTATTACAAATTATAGGATAAAAATATGGGGCCACAGCAGAGCTGGAAAAAAGCAATCAAAATGCGACGATTTCTGCAACAGAGATGAAGAACATTTAAGAGAAGGTAATATAGAAGTCCAGGCATCTACAGGGCTTATGACCTGTCAATGGCTGGTTTAAGTGGCCACTTTACACACTGTGTAACATTCACCATTCTGCCTATATTTGAACAACTATATTCCTTCAATTCTTTCAAGTTTGTGAAGTTGAAGAGCTGAAACCTTTATTTATGCGGATGAGATTTATCTAATTGAATTGTTTTATACATACTAGGCAACGCCTGAAAAATTTATTTTTTTCAATTTCTATACTTCATGGATTTGGATCTGGAGTGGATTTATCAACAATATTTAGAGTCTAATCATAAGCTCCGCAAATGCCTAGACCTCTGTATTACCTTCTTCATCTCAGTCCTTGTCTACAAAACTTTGGATAGACTCAAAATATGGTTGATAATTAAGAATATATTTTATTAAATATGCGAACCCAGTGTCCCACAAATAAGGTTTTAACTCTGTTTTTAGCCAGAGCTACAGTAGACTGTAAAATGAGTTATTTGATAATGATCGTATTTTTGCCATGTACCCTTCGTTTGGTGGCCTCGTGGTACAGTGGTTAAGACGCTTGACTCTTAGACGTAAGGTTCCGGGTTCGATTCCCGATGTAAACCCAAAAATTAAAAGTGTTTTTTTTTTAAGCATGGGTGTTCTTTGCTGCAATTTATTCTTTTGGCCTGTTGTGCTGCAAGAAAATTTTTTTTTCATAATATTGCTACACCAAAGCAACAGTGCGATATCTCTGAAAAACAAATCTGAGATAATCGGATTTCTAGGTTTGAAAAGGGTCTGACTGAATTAAATTCATTGAAGTAGATTATGATTACTATATTGACAAGTAGGTAAACTATCTAACTTCAGTATTTTGTAAACATTTATTTATTAACATATCTGTGTGTTCGTCTCAAAATTGGAAATTTCGGGTTATCGCGGTTCCTTCAAATAAAAAAATGTTCAGTTAGAAGTTAAACTGTGGGTTGCGAAGTTCAATATTATACTTTTTTGTGACTAGGTTATAGAAGTAATCCGTCATCCGAAGGACAGAGCAGAGTCCAAGTACAACCCTGACGCAGGTCAGTCCCGGGAGGACGAGGAGAGGTACCACAAGCTGCTGGCGGAGAACGATCAACTGCAGCAACTCATCTCGTCTGTAAGTTGCCTCTCTGAACTTCTATAGGAATACACCAGTAGATGATTTATTACTGAGTACCGATATCTTCCAACCGACGGATAATAAAAGGGATCCAAATATATACGGATCAAGTTAACAATACCTCATCCACGACAATGATTGAAAGAGCGGTTTTTTTCTTTTTCAATAATGATAACAAGGAAGAGAAGTAAAGAAATGGGTACAGAAAAAATGTATGTAAAATGTATGTAAAAATGTATTTAAAGGTAAATGTACAAAGTGTAAACCTTTGGGATCAAAGAAGAAAAAATCAAAGTTTAGACTTTAGTATTAGTACTGGAAAACAGTTTTTACTTCTACCTGAAAAAATATCTACTTAAATCAGTTATTTTCTCTGTCATTACTGGGGTTTTATTTTAGGTTTTTCGTGCTGCATAAAATAATTTACGTGTAGCTATAAATTTATTGAAATGGATTAATTATTGTCTCCGTAACGATTACTATTATTTTTGCTGACGCAAAATATATTCAATTTTAAGCAGTGCTTCCTAAGAAGATATGCACCTTTTTCTAATTGCATGTACTAAATACTTCGAGGCATCAAGATTAGATGTTAGCATTTAATAAGTAGCGAGTTGGTTGTGAACGAAGAATGGTTTATAAAAAAAACGACCTAAAACAAATCAATAGAAATGGTTTTCATCATTATATAAATATCATAAAATCAACATTTCAATTAAGGAGTTGACGCCATTATTAGTTAGCTGACCGATGTGTATGCTTTGTGGTATTTGTTTGAAATGCCAAAAAAAAAATTAAATCCCACAGCTCGTGATATCTCACAATTATTTTAGTTTCTAATTATTTTCCTCAACGCAAAGAACATTAAACCAGTCCACATTCATCGACAGATCTGCGAGGTGCACGGAGAACATGTGATTAGTGATTCAATTCAAGGAGATGGCTGAAACAGTTCAGTGAAAGTTGTGATAATATGCGTAGCAAGCAACGAACAACGTGGGCTTCCATCATTGTTTAGTCACGAACTGGTTCGTGCAGTTGAAGAAAAAATTAAAGAAAAATTTAAGTTTACAATTTCTGCTCTCTCTTTGGAATTTCCTTGAACTGGATTTTTGTAAAATCTGCGCTTCTTTTGTACCAAAACTCTCGGTTGACATCTCAGTCGGCACCCTTTTATATATGATATAATAATATAAGAGGGAATACCGCGTAGGTTTGTGCCGCGCTCTGACAAGTGGTGCCTACAAAATGGCGGGAGTTATCTAGATAAATAGATTAAGGACTAAAGAAAACATGTTTTTTTTCTGATTATGTACTCGTTTATTTAACCTCTTAAATGGATCTTTCTTTCTGGATATATCTTGAATGTAGGCTTAATCTTTATTACAAATTATGGAGAAACACTATAATTGTCGTTCAAATACACCCCTAATTATTTTTTCAAATTCACTCATACAAATATATATATATATTCCAAAAAAAAAAAAAAATGTATCCCAAACCCTATATGAGGCCAAGGGCCCTGTGTTAAATTGGGATACGACATAATGGAAAGTGGAAGCATGTACATAAACAGATGTTCAGATGGATAAACACGCTTAAAAGCATATAAATGTATGGAATATCTCGCAGCAGTCTCCTGCATTGAATCGATGAAAACATCCACTGATGACTTTTGATCTGTTCCCGCGTAATGTTTTGTTCATTCGTTTCAGAAAGAGGAGAAGATTCGGACCCTGAAGCAGAAGATTGCGGAGAAGGAGTCAGGACGCGGAACAACTGTGGCGGCCACGACGCTTCCGTCTGCGCACATCAGCCAAGGTAACTCGCTGCACATAGCGCCGGACCACCCCACACTCACCTCAGACTATGCCACCATGACCTCGGAACTGGTCTCCGAGCTGGAGCCGCTGCGCGCCGCGCGATCCAGCCAGTCCGACGAGCTCTCCGAGAGCTACCTGTAACACCCGTAGCTCCCGTATCTCCCGCAACTTGTAAGAAAAAATACAGCGGTTTGACATAAAATACATAGCAAAAATTGAGATGATAAAAATTGTACACAAAATTGCATCGGGAAACGACATGACAGAGATGACATAACAGTAACCAAAATGCTGACACGCACAAATAGAATACCGGACAACAACAATACTACCACATTGAAAAAGCAAGGACAAATGCGGGACAGTCAAAAATATTATACGAAAGACTTTAACACTACAATGACTTACCTAACTACTGGGAAAATTACGCTGGAGACAAATTAAAAATCAACTTAAAGAAGCGCATGATGACTGCACTAACCAGACGAGACATAATATGAATAGACAAATATTATGTTTATATAACATAACCCTAATGGGTATTTTTAAATTACAAATAAATCATAAGTACGCTTAAAAGACTCGCATCCTCGGGACTACCGGTTAAACCTGAGGATGTTAGAGAGCTCACCCCTTACCGAATAGCCTGATGGTTAATGAATCTGGGCCTGGAGCGAGAGATTTAGCGATAGAGATTAAATCGCCTTCCACACAGCAGCCAGGCTCCTTAAAGACCCGGGCTTGGAGGGCGGGAACTAATTTACGGGGACCCGTGTCAATAGATCTACTCAGATCCCAGTGAAGTCAGAGGTACTATACATAGCACTGACCCCCGTCTGCAAGAATAAAAATTACCCGACATAATCCCGAGACTCCCAGATGCATATTCGGAAATACAGGTGTCAGGACCCGTTATCCGTTCGGCGTGTTTCGAAATCCACCCGAAGTGGCAAATACAGCAATAAAAACGAGAATGTTCATGTTGAATGACGTTAGCAGGCGGTAGGCGAGGCCAATTTTGTGGAGTTACAAAATTAAAAAGTGCTTATTAATATGAGCGCACGAGTGATTCTAAAACATCACAAATGGATTTCGAATATGCGTCCCAGACCGCCCTAAGTATGAAACCTGGTAGCATAAGTATGAATATAAGTTATATATTCATACTTATGCTACCTTGCTGTGTACTTCATTTAATCCGTGTATTACTTACCTTTTTTGAAGTCTCACTCAAATTTATTATTGGGTAGGTATCTACTACCCAATCATTTTTATTACAATTATTAATTTTATAACTTTTATGAAAAATATAAAATACACTTATCGTAAATATCAAATCACCCGGAATTTAACATTTAACAATGTTGTTAATATTAGGAAATATTACTAAAATGATCATACAAGTGTATATATATATATATAAATATAAATATATATAAATGCATGTTTAAATTAGGTATGTAATAAGTTTTGAACTCGCAAAAATAATAACTCATTTCATTGAGCCAGTACTAAAAAGAATATTATAATGAGTCTTATTCAATAAGTACCTACGCATTAAAATATAAACTTTTTGATTTATAGAAATATTCGTGTTTGTAGATTTATAACAAAGATTAATTTTGAATTTTGATTAACTTGTCAATTTGTTATCTCAGATGGGATAATAGATTAGAATGTAGGATGTGTGCGTATGAAAAGTTTGTATTTATAACCAACAAGCTGGATCTTGTTAAAGGTTTATCGTAAATATTATAAAATAGTTCTTATTAAGCATACTGAATCAAATTTGTATTATACACTTTGGTAACAGCTGTCGAAATCTTCCCTGATTGATTTAAGATTTTTTTACTGGATGACGACGATACCGACAGCCAGTATTATGATGCTCGAACATTGAAGCCTCGATAATTATTTCAAAAGATACCAATTGGGGAAGATTTCACAACTCTCAATTTACTTATACGTAAGAAGAAAAGTGTTTTAGAAAAATAAGCAAAAGCACAAAATAGTAATAATTTCTAGATATTTATTTATAAACCAATTATTTGAAATATCATTTTAAAATTATAATGTAATTGTGTGGATCATCACTACTTAATAATTATATCCGAGACCAATATTGCTACTTGCTACAAAAAGGGTACACAAATAATAGAAAGCCACACGCGCATACACATACATGTCATTGTATGTGTAGCTAAACTGCAGCAACCTAAAATAGTGTGACAATGAGGAAGTTCAGTGGTTTTTTTCAAATGTTTTATTCGTTAATAGACTGTTAAACTAAGTCAAAATTTTTTTTTTTAATTTTTACATATCGTATTATCGGGGCTACGATTTTTCAAAGTTTTGTATTTCTGAAATAACTCCGCGTGTGACGTCAGAGGTTCATTTCCGCTTATTCCCATTCAGTTCTTCCTATTGGTCCAGAAGCGACAAGCAGACCGGAAATCTTCCATAGCTCTCAGATCATAGGTTGATTCATATGAACCAGTGACTTCATTTAAAGTAGTGCGTTTTTATCAAAATATTTTTTATTATTTTTTCTGTACATTTTCAAGAAACTTTGCAGTACAATTTAATGCTCTAATTTTTACCCCGCATAAGAAAACATTTTTTGTATCCAATTTCCCGTAGGGCTGAAGTTCCTCATTGTTGCCAAATGAAAAATCTGGCTAAAGAAGCTAAATTGACACAATCATATTGGAATGTTACAATTTGATACAATTCCAGTTATACACAGGTATGATATTCATTCAACAGCGACCCGGTGTTTCTTAATTTGGTAGGAATTCTCCGATAGTATTAAATTTATTGGAATTCTAACCGTAATGTAACTAAAAGACTCATTGTAAATATAATATTTGTAATAACTTAGGCATGATATTGATACGGAATTGAGATTAAGGATGTCAAAGAGGATTCGAACCGGCTCGCTCATAGAGATATAATTTGCGGATTTATGAGCACGAATTTGGCCCTTTTAAGGCAATACATCCATTTTCTAATAGAAATATAAAAATGAATATGTACCTGTATTCATTCAACATAAAACTATATGTAATTATATGAATGTGACAATCGGTGTTTTAAGTCCAATTTTTATAATAACAATATTATAGCGCACCATTTCTCAACGTGAACACATTCTTCGCGGGAAGTTGATTTGATTAGAATCATCGAAATAGAATACACTAGTTGGATACCCCCACACCCACACGCGCTCCCACACTTGTCGCTCGCCATGTCGTAACAGTGACTTGTGTAAACGTAATTAGGACAGTCCTAGAAGAATCCTCGCACATTCTCACTTATCTATTATATGTAAGATAATGTAGATTTGTCAATATTGAATGTACCCATCCGTGTACATACTGAACTGATCTCGTAGTTTGTCCCGACGCGTCGGCGTCCATTTTTACATGATAACATAATATGTACCTAGATAATGTTACTGTTAGCGGTGTCTACCCAGAGTCCTTCGTACATCCTTCCTCACTTCCTCACTTCCTTACCCGTTACCTCCGCAATATTCTAAATATTCACATTTTATAGAAATAATAATGTATCGGTGTTATTATGAATAAACAATGAAAATATATTTTAAAAAATACTATAATTAACAAACCATAGTAAAGTAGTACCTGGTGTAATTGTATGTAGATCATCATGTTGAGCTATAAAATCGTCCCTCAATTTTTATTGAATTATTCCCAATTGTTATTGGTGAAAAAGCAAGACTCAGATTGGCCGTAGTGGCCATATATATCACTATATTCCAGAAAGGACTTTAAAGTATATAAATGTATTCTTCATCATGAAAATTACTAAAACTTGACAACTTGTTACTTTCAGATCAACAACATTCTAACTCAGGTTTGTATTTAATACAACTTAAATGTTTTCTCATTCCAGTAATGTCTAAGTTTCCTTTAAATGTAACAATTATTATTGAAGTGTTATTTTTATTTATATCGCAACAGTAAAAATGCAGTAAAATCTCGTTACAACTATCACCTTAGACACAAAGAGGAAATGGCGGATTATTAAAGGGGATCTCGTCCGGATCTCGCCCGGTGCCGGACTACTACTTGACTGTTACTCCCAAATTTATTGTTTCTATTTAATGGAATGGTTGGTGTTTTATGTGTCGCCCCCGCAATGTTACTCTCTCGCTTTTTACTTTAATCGCTTTGATTCTCCCTCGGATATACATAAGCTCCTGCTCTGCATAAGCTGGCAGGATTCTAAACAAGATGCGCGATCTTTCGTCCGGAGGAAGAGCTATCCATAAACGAGTTACTATTATTTCTGAGCACTACCATTCCCTGCATGATTGCTTCTGTGTCATAAATGTGATCATCGGCCCCAATCCACCCGGGCTGCAAGTTCATTCATTCACCATAAATTATTTAATACCACTCATTATCTAGTCAGTTAGTTCTCCAACATATATACATACATACATACATATGTACATATTCTGGGTGTGCACCAGTAGAGACTGCACACGCAACCTAATCGGATTTGTGTAAAATTAATAAGTTGTGTACTTACACATTATTTTCTCTTTAAAACCTACGTGCTTATCACGCCAAGAATCCAGAAAACAACTGTCTCCATAAAAAGAGAGGGAATTTGAGTCAGGGTTTCAGTTTTAACGAGATTTAGTTGCATGTTGTTTGGAGGTATCTTCCTATTTCTATGAATGCCCTTTATGTTATTGTACTGGTTGGTTTTCTGGTTTTTACTTTGCTTATTATTATCACTTAATTTTAACTAGATGTTTTTTACTTCTTCACTGTTTTAGTTTCGAATTCTAATAAATTTGGGAGTATTTATCCAATTCAGACCAAACATTACTTATCAATTACCTACTTTTAAGCTTTATAATTACCTAAATAAATATATGCAAAGAAAAGTGCATCCCCCGTCACGAAAGTTTGAAAGTAAATATTACAATTCTTGTTAAGACATAAGTCTAAATGTTCTAAAACTAATCCTAGGATTAGTGAGTGCAAACCCCCTCAGTAAATCATAATAAGCGTGGGTTTCTATGATTTTACTTCGATTTCTTGTTTACAAATCAATGGCTTTGAGATAGAAATCATCTATTCACCTCGTGATATAGTATCTAATGGTCCCGAGACCATTGTTCGATTCCCTTTGAGCATTTAAATTGTTTAAATATAATGTCTGTTTGACTGATTAAAATAACAGACAAGCATTAGAGAGGAACATAGTAGAGGATTGCTAAATATTGGACTCTGGAGCACACGAGGAGTCGACTTTCGGGAAGTAAATAAGTCACGTTTGGTCCGAAGGAAGTAGTAGGAGGGAGAAGGATTTGCGTTCGTATCCCACTTGATAATCTGATTTTTTCTCTTAACAGACATACAAGACGAGCACATCTGAGTTGCGACAGGATATTCGGTGCAAACGATACAACTCCAAATATTTGCACTCCGTTTGGCTCACTCCGTGTGGTGTACCACAAGACTCGTACTAAACTAATAAATGTGTTCTTAATACTACTTAATAATGCGTGGAATATGCACAGACTTCTGGCACCGATACTCCACGAGTTCCAGGGTTCATTAAACGAAACGTCGCTTCGTTACTCGCAAATAATGCTCGAGGATACGGGGAACTGTAGCGAAACAGCAATAAGAGATATCAGTTATGTGTATTGTTCAAGTTTGTATAAACCTGATATCTATCTACTTAGTTAAGGTAACATCCGCCAATTGTTATTTTGCCAAATGTCGCTATGCAGTTGATTCTTCATTTCTCTGTTTGAACTTTCTAATTATTGTCCATTTTAGAAAATGTACGTTTTACATTTATATAAAACCATAAAAAAGATATTCACTGGGTTAACTGAGAACCAACTGCATAGGGCTGTTTGGGTTTTAACCCAATCGTGACGAAGATTTTTTTTTTAAATTTCACTTTAAAATGTTGGAGAATTGTTGTTATTGAACTAACAAAATTACACTTTTTTTCCAAAATTCCAAATTTAAATAAAACGGGGGGCTCTCTAGCCTCCAGAAAAAATCAGTTCCATATAGATTTTTTTTATACTAAAATAATATTTTTTGGTCGTGTTTTTCCATAAATATTTAGTAAATGTAATTAATTTATTTATTGACTTGCATTTATTTTGTAGAACTCCAAATTTCAGCATTAAAATCAAATATTGATATTAAAATTTTATGAATTTTATGGTTTACTAACCTCCTCTGTTTTTAAATTTTGTAAAATAAATCACCCTTTTTTCAACTCTGCAATGGCAACCACGCTAATGTTGTCACAGACGGATGAATTCGCAGTTACTAAATTTGAGCCTGTACATAATAAAACACATGCATTACCTCTCGTCATGAATGGGTTAAACACTTTTATGCACAAAGAATAATTAACACAAAAGTTGAGCTAAAACTTGATGCGATTATACTATGTATGTGTAGACAATTTACATGTCGTGCCAATATTACAAGTTGAATCAATAAAAAGTTTTATAGGAGGAATCGGCATCACACTTCTTGTATATAACATTTTGTTGTTAGATGTTTAATTATGACCTACTCAATCATAAAACACATTTTTATATATAATTGCAGTCAATTATAGTTGTGGATAAAGTAGGCTAGTGAAAGTGCCGTGGCATTATTGCTTCACAAACTAATGTTCCGCTAATGGCTCGCGAGAGTTGGAACAAATGCGGAGTTCAATCAGTGGCAAGTGTAAAAACATATCAAGTTTGCCAACGCGGAAGTTAGACAGTGCCACGGTCCAGTTGATCCGAGAGTCTGCGCTCAAAAAATGTTGACGGAACATTAACTAGTTGTACCTTTTACATTTTATTATGAATATCGGTTAACCAAACCAAACCTTAGCTACACCTAATTATTAGAAAATTTTCATTTTTTTTGTTATTTTTAGAAGACAAATTTATCAAACGTTTAAGAGGAAAGTTAAATATTGGTTACATTTATCGCACAATGTTATTTTATTGTAACTATACAAAATACTACAATGCTGTAAATGTGGCTCAGGTATATATTACTGCGGATAGGTATACAAAATGTCCAAGCCGCTGGAAATACAAAAACACATTGATGTTTAAATATTCTAAATCACGAAATTTACAAACGAATAAAACACGAAGCAGCGTTTAAGGTAGATGAATATCCTGTACTACTGTATATTAATCATACCATACCATACCAAACTAGGTAGTGTACAAAGTCTTTATAGTTTGTTACGTTTAATTCAATATCCTGTGCCAATATTCCCGAGTCTTCGGACTTCACTGAAATGTTCAACTGTAGAATACGATGGAACGGGTAGAGGGAGTAGAGAACTAATGCTTGTGTAAAGAGATTTTACTTTTATTTGACCGCTCGGGATTGCTTCCCAAAGGTAAACTGAATAAATTCGCAGTCGCCCATCGACGAATCTTCGCACGAATACTAATATCACACAATGAGGAAAGACCTAAGTGAAAACTTCCTTTTCTAACAATATGTTTCCTTTTCGAATTTGCAGTCTATTTGTTAATGATATTCTGAATGTTTAATTGATCGATCAATTTTGGTAATAAAATTCATGAACTTGAGTTATTCGACAGTCTCGGGTCTTCTTAGCGCCAAGATGAAGATATCATGTTAAATCAAATTTAAAAGAAACAAACATGAGAAAACCATTTGTTCAAAGCAGATAAAAATATTGTTACTAGTTTATCCTGGGATACTCTAGATTCAAAGCTTAAAAAACATGTATGTATTACAATTATTATTTTATAACAATAAGGTGATTATTCACCACTATTGATAATACATTCAAAGTAGAAATTACACTTGATAACAAATAACATAATTAACAATACTAAGACTTTAATGGGACTCGGAAATCACAAGGTCGGTGAAATGAATAATATTTACAAGGAACACAGAATATGCGATTCTTTGTCGATGGAAAACAGCATTTCCCAGAGGTCAAGTGAAGGTACCAATTTAAACGAGAATAACTGACAAAATATTGTTATTTATTGAATTTTTATAAAATAATTGTTGACCTCTGTTATGTCATGTATGTTCTCACTTACTGTAAGATTTGTGTGAAAGCTAAGTTTACTCTGATAGGGCATAGGGCACTTTCTTATCCCCCGCAAATACTCCACAATACAAGAGGAGGAGGCTCAGGAGATTCACTCTTCACTACACTATATGTAATTGTGACGTCACTAATCATTGTATTACAATTTATTAAAAAAGTTTTTCAATCTCAATCTCTGTGTTTGATTATGACTTGTTTTAATTGAAGGTGAATGCTTTAAGTAAAGTAAGGTCACCCTTAAATGTTATATTTTCATCTCTTGCGATACAAACAATGGGTTTCAACAATAAACCTGCAACATTGCATTTACTTAGTTTTAATATCATCAGTTGGGCAGTGGTTCTTATGTTTACATGTGCAAATTAATACTAGCCATTTACAAAAAGAATCAATGCTGTACCTATCATTCTATCCGGAATTCCATCAACACCGATCAATATAAAAGTTTGTGATGTTAAATATTTTAAATGCTAGAATTACCTTCAACCAGAACACAGTTGATTTTTCTAACCGAAGAGTCTAAAACATTTTACATGATTTTAAATTTTCAGTAAATCAAAATACATTTTTCAACAGCATGTAAAAGAAACTTGTTTTTGCATGAAGTAATTAAAAATATTTCTGATGTTTTTTTGTTAGTTACTAAAGTTACATAAGGAATGCTATAATAACACAAAAGAAATATGTAAAACCAAATCCCTTTAGAGAAGGTTCTTGTACTCTTTACTGTATGATAAATGTATACAACAGTTTAATTATTGTTTTATTTCAACCTTTCAACTATATATATTATGTAAGATCAATCAAAGTTCATCAAATCTTTCATGAGAAAGTCCTTTTTTTTGTTGGTAATTCATCCTATGAAGGATGATTTCTGCCATCCACGTAGATGATTTGATGTAGACTGGGGTTTTTAATGTACTACGAGTATTAACATTATGTACAAAGGGATAAATAAAAAAAATAAATAGAAGCCTCCTAAAAGTTTACACCATTCTCACTCAGAAATCTTCCTATGTGATGAATCACTTCGGGGGTAATAATAATAATGTTTGGATAATTTATATAGCGCCATTTTTGTGAAAATCACCTCAAGGGCGCTGTACAGTAAATAAATATCCCAACACATCTTGCAGCTACAGAGCGCATGGACAATAAGAAATCTAGCCCCTATTTACATTTTTATTTTTAAAATTTTTATTTGACAATGAAGTTTAGAGTTTAAGTGATATTTTAAAAACAAAATAAAAAGCAAATTTATAAAATTGGAAGTTAGATAACAACAAGTCTTGCAGCTACTGAGCCCATATGGACGGTTGAAATGCTAGACCCCATTTACTAAATTTAGATAGTTGATAACATTCACATAATATGATAGTTAACATCACAAAAAGTCTTGCAGCTTCAAAACGCATCAACAAATGGAATTTCAACAACATAAGAATGATTTTAAAAAGTTAATAATAAAAAATAATTTTAAAAAACGCAATAATAATACATTGAGCAAAGAACTAGTAAGTATGGCAATTAAGTGAACATGTAACAGCACAAAAAGTAAAATATAAAAAACTAAACAAAGATAGCATTCCTTAACTTCTTATTATTAAGGTTAACAAGACAATAGACGATACTCAAACTCAAACTCGTCCCTGCTTTATTTTGGTATGCAGTAAAAAGGATCTATTGTCTTTTTCCTAGTAAATAACTGTAAAAACACTTGGTTCACATTTGGCTGTTCCCTGGGAGATGATAGTAGAAACGCATCTGTGTACGTAGTGTAGAGTGTAGGTACCAAGGAATCTATCCGCTTGTTAATTTTGTTTATTATTATACGCATATTTCCCGCTTAAAATTTCTGATTATTATTATTTTACTTTGATTAATATGTCAGATAAACTTGTGTGTGATTACTTTTGATATTCGAGTAATTTTACGTGATACAGGAAAAAACGTATCATTTGTATTTTTAAATGAACATAGATAGGTAGCACTATATTATACAGAAACTGTTTTATAATAAATAGTTCAATTTCGGCACTTGATCTTCACAAAAAAAAAACACTTTTTTAAACAGTTTTAACAGAAGCACAGTTATAAAATCACGAGAGTTTGTGGCGTTTGAATATATTTTGGTAAGTGAGGATAGGAGAGAAGCGACATTTATGGGAAAATTTATGTTTGTAAGTTTAAAATAATTCTTATGTTCTCGGCCAGCCAAAAATTATGTGGTCAGGCGTTTCCAAGTCTTGGCCACACTCACACCATGGACTCTGCACTACGTTAATTTTAAACAAGTGATTGTTAGAGCAGCAGTGTCCAATTCTTAACCTGCAAATGTTGGATACCAATCTTTTAGACAATTTTGCAGACTTAAACCAGGGTTGAGAAGGGATATGATTTTGCAAGCATTTAATAGTAGGAACCCTTAGTTTTGCTGCTTTCAGTCAATTGAACATCCCAATGATGTCTAGCCTGTTTCATGAATAGACGGGACAAGTCTGAAATCTGCGAATGGAAGAAGGAAGGAGGTAAACCGCTTGTTAAAGCCTCTCTTGCCAGTTCGTCGACTCGTTCGTTTCCCTGATACCCGAGTGGGCTGGAATCCAAGCTATATTCACGTCTCAGTCTTCGTAAAATAGATCTAATAAAACATAACAGTTCGCTTTGATGAGATTTGGACAGGTTGTTTTACATGGAATTAAATGCGCTCAAAGAATCTGTGAAAATAATTATACGGGGATCGGATAGCGATAGAGAGTAATAATAAAGAGCTTCTCTTATAGCTAGACATTCTGCTGTGAATACAGAGGAGGGACTTGGTAGTTTGAATGTTAACTAAATGTCAAGTAAATCGGGTTGTGGTCCTGTGGCTAGTGTCTTGGACTCACGGACCAAAGGTCCGTGGTTCGAATCCCACTCTACCCCAACTCGATTCCATTTTCTAATAGTGAGTTATTTACAACTCGTTGAAAATGGCCCTCAAAATTAAATATTTGGGTAAATCAAAAGAACGCAAATATTTCTTTTAAAAAAAAAAAAAAAAACTCGATAGAATATTCCGGGATTAATACAGCTGCTGTGCTGAAGTCATTGAGTTGTATCTTGGATCTGTCCGTATATATGTACAAGTGGTTTGGCCACTTAGATTGTAATAGAGAACTAAACAGTGGGTTGATTACGTCTGTGGGATAGCTCATTGATTTGTCTAGACCGACATTTTCTATACAGCATGGATTATGCACTATCACCTCGTAGGGAGTTCGAAAATATGGGATATTATTGTGTTTTTGTATCGGGAAATCGAGGTTTGTGAGGTAAGCTAAACTTTTATAAAGGGGAGGCATAGGTTTTTTGTTCCAGCACCCATTTGTTTCAGGCAGAGAATTTAGTTTAGATAAACTTTTTATGAGAGGGTGTTCTTTTATGCAGTAACGTTTTGATAGAAAGGAGTCTGAAAGGCGTTGTCTTCGGATATTAAGTGGCATATCTACGGTTTCTACTTGGAGAGCATTTATTGGGGATGATTTCATCGCTCCAATAATCAGCCGTAGGCACTTAGACTAGACTCTTTCTAGTTTTAGAAATAAATATTTAGGATATATTGAGTTTTTCTACTGACATTTCTTGGTGGAACTGCATTTTAATAATAAAAATACTTTATAGTTTTATTCCACTTTTATTTATATTTTTTTATAAACTTTTTACCAGTGACCGGGTTTCGTCGTGACCAACATCGTCAGACCAGTCTGGCCTCGGGGAATTTTGTTTGATTTGAACAAGGAATAGGGAACTAAATCAACGCAGTTGGGAGTAGGGGATTTTATGATTTCTAGTAAAAAATATAACCTTACTTTTATCCGGGGCTAGATCAAGCCTATATTTACATAGCCACTGGTTAAATGCATCGAGCGCATCGTTTAAGGATCAATCCTCCATCCATCCATCTCAAGATGTCCCTGAAAGGTTTTTTTAGAGATATATAGAACAACGTCATCACCATATTGTAAGATGGATGAGTATTGTTGAATGACCTTTTCAAGATCTTGGCAGTAAACGTTGAAGAGTAAAGGACTAAGGACTGAGCCCTGAGAAAGACCTTCCCAAATAAACCTACTGATATTTGGCTCTGTACTGGAAATAAAAATGTGCGTTCGCTCAATGTATTAAATATTAGACGATTAAGTTTTGGAGGAATACCAATAGGTCCCAAATATGGGACAACTTAGTTTTAAGAATAGGAATAAGGACGTTATCGTATGCCCCGACAATGTCCAAAAATACAGCTGCCAGATATTGTTGTCTATTAATTGCATAAAGAATATCTGAAGTGAGGTACTAAGTTTATCCAGGCAAGATTTCGATTTCCTGAACCCAAATTGTATGGCCAGGAGGAGTAGATTACTCTCCACATACCACTCAATTCTGTTCTTGATCAGGTATTCCAGAATTTTCGGAAAGCACAAAGATAAAGCGATTGGCCGATAGCTAGAACCAAAATTTGGGTCTTTTGCCGGTTTGAGTATTGGAATTACAATTTGCTCCTTCCAAGAGACAGGAATAGAGCCAGGGGAAAATATAAAATTATAGAAGTCCAAAACATACTTCAGAAGTTGATCTGGAAAATTTTGAAAAAAAACATATGGGATCTTATCTTTTCCCGGGGCAGATTTGCGGACGGATTTGAGAACTATGTTTAACTCTTCCTGTTTAAATGGAGCATCAAGCCAATTATTTGGAAATGTTCACATCGACAGAAAGTTTTCCTCTGAGAATGATACTTCATCCTCATTGGGAACATAGGGAGGAGCCAACTTATTGACGAAATCCTGTAACCAATCTGACCTAGATGGCTTCGGGGAGGGCTGTATTCAGCCCGGAAGCGTTTTATATTTTCCCATACTAAAGTCGATGGGGTATCTGGACTTAATGAGGAACAAAATGTATACCATCCTTGACGTTTCTTACTGCGGAGAAGTTTTTTGGCTTTCGCTTGAGAGTTTTTAGCACACAGAAAAATTATCCAATGACATATTTTTCTTGAAGGCTTTCATTGCTTCTTTTCTTTCCTTAACAACATGAGTACAGTCCTCATCCCACCGAGGCGCGTGACGGGCTGCACTGCAAGGATTGGTTTTTGGAATACTAGACTCCGCAGCTGCAACTATTGTCTCTAACAGCGAAGAAAAACAATCGGAGGTACTTTTAGAGTCAGAGATGGGTTTTAATAAAGATATATTTTTTTCGAGGAATTCTGAAAAATTGTGCCAGTCGGCTTTTTTAAGGTACTTTATTACTGTTATTAGTAGAAAGGTAGGATAATGGGAAAATGGTCGCTGGAATGAGGATCATCTAAAATAGTCCACAAAGATGAAGATGCCAGATTGCTAGAACATATAGAAAGATCTATAGCGCTCGGATATTGAGTGGGGGGGTGACATTCTAGTCGGGGAGCCATCATTCAGAACACAGAGATTATTTTCATCCATAAAGCTTAATATATTGTTACCTGCCCGATTTGTGAATGTAGAACCCCAACTGGTAGAGTGAGCGTTGAAGTTTTCAAGGATAAAAAAGGCTTTAGGGATAGATGAAAAAAGGATCCAGAAAGATATATCAAAGGGAGAATTAGGAGGGCAATACACTAAAATATATGCAACATCATTTATGTTTGCGGCTACTATTTGGGAGTTAGAAGTGTGCGGAAGCTGTATCCTGGAGAATGAAAGGTGATTTTTAATATAAAGGGCAGCGCCCCCCTTACCGTCGGGACGGTCATCACGGAGACAATTATACCCTGGGACTGAGAATGTTTGTCCAGATTTGAACCAAGTTTCTGAAATCGCAGCAATATCAATGGAGTAGTTTTTCAACAGAGAAATAAGGTCGATTCTGTTGGAAAAAGCACTACGGCTATTCCATTGAAGAATTTTAGGTTTTGATAGTACTTTGATGGCCGTGATAAAGTGAGGTGGATTTGCGGTGCAGTCAGAGGTGGAGAGAGTTTTATAAGTTAAAATTACTGTTCGATTGTTGTAAGTCAGTTGGTGAGATAAATTGGTAATAGTTTTGGCAGCGTTGGGCGGTAATTGGGAAGGGTTTACAATGATTGAAGTGATAAGTGAGATTAAGTTGGATAATATTTTGGGGAGGTCTTCTGTTTTTGGAGAATCTTTTTGTAAAGCGCAGCCATTTGGTGAGCTCGATGAAGATGGGTAAGATAAATTGTTTAACTCTTTTATCGTTTATTTGGAAATATTAGGCAGAGGAGTTTAAAGAGGAGAAGATTCCGGATAAATAGTTTTTCTAAATGAGGAAGATTTTGTAGTGTTGTGGGGGAGCTGCATAGGATTTCCCCTTGTTAAATGTTTGTTTTGCGGCTTCGAAATAAGAAATATTAAGCTCCGACATGTTTTTTTTAATAATGTTTTGGCAAATAAATTCAGGGCAACTGCGGTTAGTAGAAAAGTGATTACCAATGAATACAAATGGCATTTTCTAACATAGTGGAACATGTCTCTCCTAAATGGCTGGATCCACATTTAAGACATCGAGGCTGAGATCTGCATACAGGTTTAGAGTGACCAAATCTACAACATTGGAAACATTGCATCGTCGAGAATGTGTAATGTTCCACCTCGATGGCAGAATAAAAGAAGATTTTGTTTGGGAGTATTTGACCTTAAAATGTTAGAACCACAGTTTGGGTCCGGGACCCATGTATGGCTCTGTGTGTCCGGGGATGATACTTTACGGGAAAGACGCCGAGATTTTATAATTTTTCCGCAGATATCAGGGAGAACCACATTCTCCAAAATATCATCGTGAGACCATTCAGTAAGAAAACCCCTCACTAGACCCATCCGAGAAATCATTCTCTTCCAAGTCGGTCCCTCAATGCTGAGGATCGTGATCACCATGAACACATCTAATTAGTCTGTTCCACTCCAGTCTGTCCTCAGCCCGACGTACTGACTCATCAAATTTTAGCCCCGTAGCCACCTTTATTTGGTCAGTCCATCTATATGGGATTCTACCCCGGCTTCTCCTACCTTCAACTCGGCCAGACATTATTGCCTTTTCTAGATTGTCTGGCTCACGTCTAGCAATATGTCTAAAGAAAGACAGTATCCTTCTCAAACACACCACTGATAGACGAGTTGTAATATGGAGCTCTTCCAGTATCGATGCATTCGTCCTTCTGGCTGTCCAAGGCACTCGCAGCAGCCTTCTCCAACACCACATCTCGAATGCATCGATCCTCTTCCTCTCGTAGGCACGCATTGTCCACGTTTCAGCCCTATATAGGAAAATGGAGAATACCAGGGCTTCTATCAACCGCTTTTTTGTGTTTATTGATATACCTCGATCTCGCCAAATCTTCTCCAAACGGTTCATAACGGTTCAAGAAACCATAGGGAAAGGTATAAAAGCCTTATAATTCATTTTATTAAGAATACGTTGATTTTCAGTAAATAAATTTGCCGCTGAAAAAGAATTGAATTCAACTGAAATTCTATTACGACCTATGGTTTTTATTCCACCACGAGGAATAATATGTTGAACATTGTTGGAATGTAGGTATTTGCCTACGTCTGATACTACACTACAGTTGATAGATGAGGAAGAATTTTGAACGTCTTTTTGTATATGCACAATAAATCGACCCGCATCTTTGTCAGTATAATTGTAGTTGATAGTTTTCTCCGAATTCTTTTTTTGGGTCAAACTCAGTGCTTTTGCAGGCAGGAGGACCTCCTCAAAAGAATCCGACTTAAGAGGCCAAACGGCCTCTCATTCTGGTGGATTGCAAAATAGGACTTCCTAAATTGCAACTGTTCAACTCCTCTAAAACCTTTTCTATTATATCTCCATCTGGAGGATCAGGAGGTTTCTCCCCTTTCTCCATATTTCTAAAATGGGAACTTATCTGTAAATTAAATTTGATAGCAAAAGAAAATAAATTTTACAAATAGGTAAATTTTGATTATTGTTGCAAAACGATACTATAAAGATTACAAACTATAAATGTTTAAATTTAAGATAAAAATTAGTGAATATAATAAACTAGGTAAATGTAGAAAATAATGAAGAATGATCCAAAACACAAATTTTACAAAAAACTTCACAAAAACACAAAAAACTTGGAGCACTTTTAATAGGTATTGTATCACTTTGACAGCTAACACTACAATCTAATGAATTATTGTTGGTTGTAAATTTTTACAAAGAAATATAAATGTTCATGGAAGCAGAGAGAGAGGGAGGAAAGTAGAGTTGGAGCTATACAATGTCTTCTCCCTTTTATGTACTTTTTATTTAATATTAATATTTTTACCATTTTAGAATTCAATTATTTTTCCCCTCTCCTCCTGCATATGAATGCATAGCACTTTTAACAGGTATTGTATCACTTTGACAGCTAACACTACAATCAGAAAGTCCATTTTTCATAAATTATATAAATCTATACACCTTGAACAGGTGAAATTGTAGACACACTTTCGTACACTCATTAAAATGAAATGATTTTATAGTCATATTTTCATGAAAGAGAATGTGCAGTTGTGTTCTGGGGTTCTGTGCTCACCTTACTTTCTCGTAGGTACTCGGACCACTCCTCTATCTCATATGCACTGTTAGATATAGAGAACATTATCGAAGAATGTGGATTGTGGTCTCACCACTGTGCCGATGATACACAGATTTGTTTTTATTTTAAACCAGTAGAGAAGAGCGAGCCTGTTAACTTAATTAATGAATGCATTACGAAAATAGGAAACAGCACGACTGAAAATAGACGTACTTAAAAACCCATTGAAAATTAAACAACCATAGTTGTCCATCCATCCATAGATGGCTTCAACCAGATGCAGGATATGGGTAC
The DNA here is from genome assembly GCF_059751315.1 of Micrasema longulum. NCBI lineage: Eukaryota > Metazoa > Arthropoda > Insecta > Trichoptera > Brachycentridae > Micrasema > Micrasema longulum. Next base: position 70,873 of record NW_028277746.1, read on the forward strand.
TACCTGATATAAGAAGCATCACTTTACCCACCGTTAAACTACTGGGAGTCTTCCTGAATTCTAGACCTTTCTCTTGATGCTCAAATTAATAGGACGATAAGTCCACGCTTCTACCAGCCGAGACAAACGCACATGTAAAAAATTGTCAGTTGATGCCGCCCGTCAATTAATAATCGCGTTTGTGATGTCTAAGAGTCGATTATTAAACGCCGAAAAGAAACTTATTTTTTTAATCCCAAAACTGTGAGAGTGAAATGACATTTTGGAAATAACCCACCGGATTAGAATAAATTCGTAGTATATAATTTATTTTATTTTATTATTATTGTTAAAGGCAGGCAGTCTTTCTTTGCTGATGTGCCTACTTCCTTCAAAAAAGCATAAAAACGGTTTTTGAACTGGTTATATGGATAACCAGGCTTGGCAATTTGTAAACGTGTGTTTTATTTCAATTTTAAGTCAGGTTAAAATCAATATTCATAGAATCACTTTGTAAAGCGCCCTCGAGATGTTATTAATATACGTATATACGTATATACTTGAGAGTTGCTTTATTAAAAATGTTTAGTAACGATTGGTTACTTCGGAAAAGGCATCTACAGAAACAGGTATACCGTAACAATTTCAATGTTTTGGAATTTAAAAAAAAAGTACAAGATTTAATGGAAAATTGAGCCATTTTTCGGGTGCTATTAATAGATAACCGGGTTGTGGTCCTGTGGTAGTGTTGTGTACTCACAAATCAGAGAACCAAAATTTATCATCATTCCATGCCCGCTCTCTAGTTGGAGCATATGGTGTCCACGAAGATCCTCCAGGCATCTCTTTCGGCTACCAGCTCCTGTGCATCCTCCCAAGTCAGGTTTGCATCTCGTAGTTCTGACATGAACTCGTAGTCCAGCAGTGGACATTCAGGATGTCGAGAACCTGATGCCTTGTAAAGTACGCAAGCGTGGTTAAGGCTCTCAGGAGGCATCCGCAGTACATGGCCATGCCGACCGTATCGCATCCGCGTGATGACAGTTATCATTGGAGTTTGCTGCGTCCGTTCTCTTATTACTTCATTCTGCACAAAGTCAAACCACCACCGCACACCCAAGATTCTTCCAAGACACTTATTCTCAAAACTCAGAATTTTGCTGTTTTGGGCCCCTAGGCCCTGGAGTCACTAGTGAGGTGCCACGATTCGCATCCGTAGAGGAGAATAGGTGTTGTGCAGGTGTTACATAGGCGGCATTTGGTTTTCACTGAGTAAAGATCCAATCTCCAGGCAGCCTAAATACTGTTGATTGTGGCGCCTGCTATTTCTTCAGTTCTTTTTGAAAGCTCCCATTTTCCGTAACATAAACTCCCAGGTATTTGAAACTCTCGACCCTTTCAATATTTTTTTTTGACAGAGTCGGGAGATTTTGGGCATCAAGGCATGAAGTGTTACACAGTACATGGGTTTTTGCAATTTTGATGCATGCGGAGTACTTATTTAGGCTATCTACAGTGGCCTGAAGACCCGTGACTGAATCCTCAATTATAACCGCATCATCAGCATACTCTAGGTCGCAGACTTTTTGGGAGGAGGAGATGGATATTTTCCTCCATCAAGCGGAATTGACTTGCTTAGGATAAAGTAATTATAAAAAGATCAAAATTAAAATCATCTTAATCTGTATTTTCTAGCATACTTTTACCTAGCTAAAAATGGAGCCTAAATTGAAATATTTAGGTATCCACCTGGATACCTAAATATTTGCTACGCTATTTAAATAGTGTACCAACCAATCCATTTTCAATTTAAATCAGTACCAGAATCAATAAACAGTCAAAACTGAGATATGATAGGGAGAAATGAGGAAATATTTTAATTTAAGATTTATATTCAGGATTTTATTAGAATCTTCGGTTAATGTAATCGTTGGAGAAAATTACGGTATATAGTTTGTCAAATAAATATCTGGAATTACTTAACACATTTTATGCGGGCATCGCTTTAATGTATCAAGTCAACACGGCGGGCAAAAATCGGCAAAAAATTAAATAAATTACTACTTTTTACAAAAATCTCCTAAAATACCATTTTAATAAAAAAACATTTTTTAACAAAATTTTGAATACACACTCATCATATACCGCTTATGCTAATCTAATAAGAGATAAGGGTCAAGAGAGATAGAAGCCAAATATATTTATAACATGACATTAAAATATATAGGTATTTGTCGCAAAACGACAAACAAACAACAAATTATTATAAAATTTACAATCGGAAAATGTTGCTATTTTAGTCACCAATCTATATAATGCTTTTTATTGTTTCTACATGCATATAAAATATTTATTATTTTTTTAATGTGTTGTTTATTTTTTAAATTATTACTTTCTGTGTTTGTACTTACCAGTATTATTTTTGGAAATGCCCCTTGGGCGTATTGTAAAATTAAATAAATAAATAAAATAAATAAATAAAAATAAATAATAAAAATGTGAGAAAAGAAGATTAATATAATTTATAAATCTTCCGCACAAGCTCACGTATCTCATGAGAGCTGTGTATGTGTACGGAAATGAAACGACAGCTTTTCTGAATTTTTATATATATATGTGTGTGTGTGTGTAATTTGAAGCACCTTGAAGCATGCACATAAAATAGTCAGGTGAAATAATCGAGTAGATCTACCTTCCCACCTTGAAAGTGGGGCTGGCGTAGCGGGTATTTCTACCCTTCCCGCCGATAGGCTGATAGGCGCCAGTTGGGCGTGCGGGTAGAACGACCTTTCCCACATAAAGTGTGTTAATACCTTGTTTAGAGAATTTTGTTTGTTAACGTAACTATACTGTTTATCAGAGTTCAACAGCTACGGACTGCTGACTGATGAGGTGATGAGTCAACTGTCTCAGACTATATGCACGGAATAGATACTACCATCATCACCGGAGTGATCTGGTGATGATGGTAGTATCGATGTGTTCCTTCAACCTTCACAGGTTCAGACTCGGAACACATAGGTTCTCTCCATAATCTATTAAAATACTACTTCTATATTCTAATCACAGTTATTGACGAGTTGCGACTAGTGTCATCGGGTCATGGGTTGGTGAATTCAATGTTTACATAAAACTATATATGCTATAAATCCATTGAAGATTCATTATTTAAGTGTTCACACAAAAATGTTAGTGCACTTGTGAACTACATTACATTTTTAAAATATTAGTAATGGAGAAAGAAAAACACACGGAAACCTCTTTTTAATGGGAGAAACATTCCACACAGTACAGTCTAAAAGATAATTCTAAAAAAGAACAATGCCGGATTTATCTTATCCTTGCATAAAAATCAATTCGAGCTTTAAAAAAGTGAAACTGTTAACTATTTATTGTACCTTAATTGTCACTATCTGGTGAGGCTGATAGTAATCATATGGAAAAAAAGACACCATCATTCCCCTTCCCACACCTTTGGTGGTGCATAGGGCGCTGCATTTGTAAACCGAATGCAGGGTATTTCGATAATTTGTCTCAGGACCTCGAAGAATGGTAGGCGAACGTGCCAACCACTACACAACGAGGCGGACTTATCTCCGCTCGAATTTCTTATTTGGGATGTTTATCATCTCAGATGCTCACGCGGACAATTAGAAAATCTAATTCACTAAAGTTGGTGTTAATTCTCCGGTAAAGTTGGTGGTAAACATATGGGTATATTGCATAAAAAACAAGTTACAGCTAAAATCGATCGCAGGAAATATATAATAGAACGGCGTACGGTCCTCGTGACGACGCTGCGTAGCCCTGTCGCCCTTCAGCAGCCGAGGGTCTGGTGGTCGGCCCACGTCTTCGGGGTGAAGTAGTCGCCGCAGCCGGGGCAGAGCCGGCGCGGACGGGCGGGGAAGTTCCGCGAGTGGGTGGCGCGGTGGCGGCGCAGGTGATGGCGCTGCGTCGTACTGTAACTGCAGCGCTCGCAGGCGTGGCGAGGGGGCGCGCGCTCGCCGCCGCGCCCCGTGCCGTGCGCCCCCGCGCCGTGCCGCTTCAGCGTCTTGGGGCAGCGGCACGAAAACGGGCACTCGGCGCAGAAATAAAAGTCTCCTTTCTCGTGAGTTCTGAGATGCGGTTTTACATTACAAGCACTCGAGATAACTTTCCCACACTTGGGACAAACGAAGTCTTGAATTTGTTTATATTTCTTATTTTTGCTTTCATCTCCCTCGTGCGTCAAAGCCTTGTGACGTTTCAGCGACCAGGAACATTTGCATTTGAAAGTGCATAAATCGCAAGCGAATGGATGTTCTTCGGAATGAAGAGATATTACGTGACGTCTGAGACGATATTTCTTGTGAGAGCTGAACGGACACTCCAAGCGCCGGAACGGAGTGTTATCGGGAAAATGATTTTTCATGTGCTTCTCCATTTGGTGATAAAGGTTTGATTCGTACTGGCGGCGGTCGCAGCGCATCATCCCGTGTTCATGTTCCGTAGCGAGCTTGTCCTTCTGTCTCGGCTCGTTTGAAACAGGTGTTATACTATAATTCTTGATACCTAATTTATCACAACCTGTCTGAATTTCATCAGATTTTTGATCCAGCGTAACTACGGCGAAAAACCCCTCGAGTTCCTTTTTTAAATCAATCTCGTCTATATCGATTCCTGCATAGGAATGATTGGAAGTCTCATCATCAAAATGTTCAGATTTAATGCAGTCTATGGGAACTAACTCGTTACAAAATGACAAGCTACCGCGATCGTTTACTTCGAGTAACCGTTTATTTGAAACAAAATTCGACATCCTTTATTAAATATAAAATAGAGATGATGTTGAAGGTCTACAACAGTTTTAAGGATAATTCAAGTATACTAAAACAAAAATCTTAGACAATAACAACAAACGTAAACAGTACACATAACACGTGGGACTGACAGTTGACAGTTGGCATGATATTATATTTTATCTATGGGCAGCACATTGGCGGTAGGTTCTTCTTCTTCTTATTTTTTTTACATATATTTTATAAAAGATTTTCGGACGAGTAGGGGAACCCGGGGTGGAACGGGGTACCGGGGCGGAACAGGAGAGGCAGAAGATTCGCTACGTACGACAGAGGTGCGTGAACTTCGCGCACAACAACAGCACTGTGCTGCGCTATATGAAACAGTTGCTGTCTGTGTCGGAGTGCGCTTAGTTTGAAATTCATCGAATGTTGGAAAAAAGGCTCGAAAGTTCTAATTTTGCTCTGTTACACCAAAGTAAATATCTATACACAATTCTTTATTCAAAAATGTACATAACATGTCAATTTCAACCTCCTTTTGACTGACTAAAAGTCTAGTGATAACTCAAGGTCAACACATAAGTGTCGGCCATAACTCCCGTGTTTTAAAAAACGTTTATTGGGTGGGGACATGAGAGTTAGAATATGAATAGGGAATGGGATATTAATATCATAGAGGTCGGATAGGAAATCAGGATAACAATCATTCATGGGGCATCCAAAAAAAATATGGTTTAAATCTTCCTCATCTAGCTGACATTCGCAAATGGAGTCCCGGACATGGATTCTGAACAGGTGAGAACCATTGCAGCAGTGCCCAATGCGCATTCTGCATATGGAGGATGTCTCAAACTTGTTCAAAATCACTTTGGAAAACCAAGGCTTTTCAGTTTCAGTTGGAAAAGATGTTTACCCTTGGCTTGTGAGGAGGCTACCCAATATTCTGAGTGAATTCATTCGACTACATTACTGCGTTCGGGCTTTCAGTCGACTACATTTACCCATCGAATGTAGTCGACTACTTTCATCGGTAGAATCTACCTATTTTCGCTTGATCCAGTCTGGCAACTCTGCTCAGGTGTCAAGTGTCAATCTTGTTTGTTGTTGAAAGTACTTGTACTATATAATCTGTGGTTGAAAGTTCTATAGAAGCGGTAGAGGTTATTTTGAAGATGTTCAAAATATTGTGTTTGTGAGTTTCCATTAAAGCGTCAGTCGCCACAGTAATTATCACTCAACTCCCATATTATGTCGGTTACATTACACACCGACGTCGGCGATATCAAGATAGAACTATTTTGCGAAGAGTGCCCCAAAGCTTGTGAAAACTTCCTCGCTCTGTGTGCTAGCGACTACTACAATGGCTGCTTGTTCCACAGGAATATCAAGGTGGGAAATACTGCGCTGTCCTTCCATACATTTATATCGCATTCCAAGATATACCCAGTATCGACAATGTGGACGGAGCGTTTTCGCTGTCTTTGCATACAGAATAATGATAATGATAGTAATAATCGGAAGCAAAATACCATAAATAGATTTTTGTATTTGGAATTTACAATCGAATTAAACTGTTTTTTTCTACTGTTCGTGTTATTGCAATTTGGTTACGAAGAAGTATTGCAATATCCAAATAATTGGCGGCTTCCGCCGCACAGCGGTGAAGACGCTCGACTCACGCACAGAAGGTTCTGGGTTCGATTTCCGGTAAGAACACTAAAAATTGAATGTGCTTTTTCCCAAGTCTGGGTATTCACCACTGTAATTGGGCCACCTGGCCTGTTGTGGTAAAAAAAATAATTACTTACTCTATTTTTAACAAAAAAAGTTTTAGTTAGTAACGAGCAAAACCGATAGGAAGACCCTCGGTCTTTCTGTTTTCGGGTGTGCGTGCTTTCGTAGTGCGTAGTGCTTTCACTGTATCGACATATGCCATAAATAAATAACAAGAAGTACTGTATTGCGAAAATAGATTACAATATAAGGATTAAAATTTAAGCCAAAAAATAGTTAAGCCATTTGTTAGAAACTGAGAAAGCGCATTGTTATCGGTATCTCTCCTTTATGTGTGCGATGGTTCCAGGGCTTCATGGTGCAGAGCGGGGACCCGTCGGGAGGAGGGAAGGGGGGCAGCAGTATCTGGGGGCGCAAGTTCCAGGACGAGTTCAAGGAAGAACTTAAAGTACGTTCCATCAGCATTACTTCCTCTTACAAGTGTTACATTTCGCGTGGGTTGACGTCGGCGGGCCGAGATGCTCGCTTCACCATCATTATTCCCCTTTCCACACCAGGTACATTGTGTTCAGATCATCCGTTACATGAGGTGAGGTCTTACGCTTCAGGTGCCAATCCAAGAACCCCGCACCCTGCAAGGAATCAAACCCGGGACCTCGAGAACGGTAGACGAACTCGCCAACTGACTTATCTCCACTCGATGTCCTCATTCAGGACTTTTTACCTTAGAGCAGCCGTCGAATCGAAAACACTTAAGGATTCCGGTTCTATTTCACACGCAGACCAGTATTCTTCATCCGCCTGGACACATAGAAACCTGATAAGAGCATTATGATTGAGTGTGATTTTTCTTATGCCCCGGTGCCCTGCGCTTTGATTTGCCACCATAGTTGGTCCTGTGGCATATGGAAAGATATTTTGAATATGGTTTAAAACAACCTACTACAGTACTCTCTCGGTAATCTGCCCCTCACTTATCCCACACTACTTTGATTCGCTGTTATTTTCACTAGTTGAAAGCACAAAATCAGCCTCTATAATTCGCCAGTATTCGTATGTCAAATTTAGTAGTCCGATGAAGTGCCTTTAGACTTAGAAGAATTTATTCATAGGTCGACTTAAAACGCAGAACTGACGCAAAATGTTTTAAAATAATGGAAAGCAGAAAGTTTCTTAGAACTTGAGTATTTGTATAAAGTATAATTACTTCTTACTGAAGACGAGCTCATAAATATACAACGTGCTTCAATTCTGGGGGTGAAGACAGTAATTGTCAACAGACTACGGCTCATTCAGCCAAATCGGAAGATGCACTAGCTGAGATTGATGTTATTATCATTATTAAATGGGCCGAGGAAAATAATGCAACCATCAACACATTCGGCGTAATGTATAATGTAAATTACGAGATAACAATAATCTTCCAAAAAATATTGAGGAAATAAAGCAAACAACACTGAACAAATACTTTAAATATTATGTTATTGTTGGTTATGTTTTTTTAGTTAAGATTGTGTTTTAAATAGTTAAACATTTTTTTTAATGTAAGTTACGCTTTTTAATCAAAATTCTGAAAGAATTCTGAATTCTGAAAGAATCAAAATTCTGAAAAAGAATAAACATAGTTTATAATTGTATGTAATTTTATAATTTAATTTGGATTCAATAAACTGCATGGTGCAAGTATTTGTACCTCAATAAAAACTATTTTTACAAAATAGCTGTTTTAAATTTGACTATATTTTGTTTGTATATATTATAATCCGCCGTTTTCACTAATCCAACATTTGCCTAGTTTTTAGGGTGGTGGATTATACTGAGAGAGTACTGTATGTAGTTGATTCTTGCTATTGAGAGATATAGTAATATTGTAGTCACGTGTTTATTGCGGTTTCAGCACACGACCCGCGGACTAGTTTCTATGGCCAACAACGGACCCAACACCAATGGGAGTCAGTTCTTCATCACCTACTCCGCACAACCCCACCTAGACCTCAAGTACACGCTGTTTGGAAAGTAAGTACCGCATATTCTCCCCTTTTCTTATTTTTATTATCATATTCATCAGCAGATTCCTATGTGAAGCCGTATGTCCAAATGTTTGTAGACATGCTGGATTTTACTGCCTAGGGAGTTATTAAGATACAAATTTATAGCAACAGAGAGGGTAAACATTTTTGAGGAGGAATATGGAAGTCTAGGCATTTACGGGGCTTATGATTTGTCATTGACTGGTTCAAGTGCCCACTTTACATACTGTGTAATATTCACCATTCATGCTGGTAGTGGTTAAGACCCTCGACCTACGCACGGAAGTTTCTGGTTTCCATTTCCGGTGAGAACATGAATTTTCAAAATGTGATTTTTCTCAACCTGGGTACTTGGGTAATTGAGCCTTCTGCCCTGTTGTGGTGCAATTTAAAAAAAAAAAAAAAAATAATTAACAGATGGTAGAAAAAGTAGCTTTCTTAGCTAACTGGAAAAAGTGAGTATTCGGCTTATTCATTTATAAGTGGAGGCAATCCATATTGGGGACAAATAAATTGTAATCAAATGGAAATGTTTAGAAATCAGTAGGGTTGGCAACGCTGCCCGGACCTCTATCAGAGGCCAAGTTCCTTAGCAATTATAAATATGTATATAAGTACATAATGTATATAGCAGTGACCGGGAGGTGTAAGCGTAATGGCCATTATCAGCGGCATCCTTCACCACAACTAGAGAGTGCTTCCTCACTCGGAAGATGGTAGTAGAGTTACACATCTACATCATTTATATACAATAATAATTGTTCTCCTTCCTCCTCAGGGTTATCGATGGATTCGATGCTCTGGACGAATTAGAGAAAATTCCTGTCAACGCCAAGAACTTCAAACCTCTTTCGGAGATCAGAATATCTTCTGTCACCATACACGCCAATCCCCTCGCTGCCTAACTGTAACTCATTGCCTTCACATGCATATGAGACGTGTGAAAACGAAGACGACATTCTCCCCTTTTCTTGGTTTTGAATAATATGTAAAGTACTTTCTATTTAAGTTAATAATTGTTGCCTGAATTTACTACCTGTGTAAATTTTATTGCGAGTTATTTTGAATTAATAGATGGTTTTTGTTATGTAACATGTCCTTGTTGTTTTGAAACTAAATAAATTGAGTTAAAAAAGTATGAGATACTCTCTGAGGTAGGATTTAATTGATGATGCTTCATACAAAGCTGGGTTCAAATTATGTACTAAAAATCACACCAATGAGAGTGGAGAGGTGGCAGCGAGTGTTGTCGTGTTATGCTGCATCAACATTGCCATGCAACGAGCGTAGTAGAATAAAAAAAATAGCCATATATGCCGGTTGACCGTGAATTCAAAGCTGTGTGTCGCGCCCTTTTACGCCGCATCACATTTACTCATCGTATACGAAAAAAAACATTTCCCACCAAATATCGGTCAAGCGCAGAAACCTCAATGAGTGGAACACGAGACAGGCGGTAAGCGCCGCATCTAGATAACATATCAATGGAGACACTGCCATTTATGCTCTGAAATCTTTGCAGTTACCAATGGTATTTTTGTTTCTCCATCCGTCGCAATGTCTATTTAATTTCAGATTAACGGTGGAGATTGCCGTCTTTGTTTCAGCGGACCTCATACGCACATACGTACAGGTGATAGTTTATAATCTCTCGCATTGTATTACGGTACATATTTATTAAGTAAACATTTTTACAGAAAGAAAGCCGTTGTTGTTATTGTGCACGATGCACATTTGTATTTTTAACATGTTAACAGTATGATCCCCATCAGTCGTATGGAACTTTACTTCAGCTGTGTTAATATTGGCCGCGTATTCTCAGTCCCTTGGGGTCGAAGGGCGAGGCCCGGTGCGGCGTGGCGGGGTACAGGACGCCCAGGCTCTCGATGTGGTACTCGGCGTCGGCTAGCGTCTGGCCGTCGGGCAGGCTCAGGTAGGCCGTGCCCACGGGGCGGTCCAGGTGATATGCGTAGTCGCCCCTGCGCAGGAAGCCGCACGGCACCCCGTTACGGTACACCGCTTCCAGGCCGAACAGGGGTCTCTGTAGAAATACTCTTATTAGTCTTAAATTGATAGAAAGATATCGGTACACCCAGCCAGTAATGCCAGTTGATAGATGGTCAAAACAAATTTATGTACCTATATTTACTTTATGTCACAAGCCCCACCATAGAAAACTGATATTCATAAATCTTCGATGTTAAATTATTTTGAATTTTTATACATTGAAATACAATAATACGTAAAGAACGAAAAACTTATTTCTGAAGGCAAAATGTTGGTGTGAAAATAACTGAATTTATCGGTGCTTTGTTGAAAAAGCATCAATCCAGTTTTCTTGTTGTAGGTTCCTTTTTTCACTAACATTGGACACTTGACGTATGACAAAAAGGCATGTCAGTTGACATGTCCATTTGTTTAATTAGACTTAGAGAGATAAAATCACTATCAAAAATAAAAATAAAATAGTGGCATCTGTGTGACAACCGGTAAAACTAAAATCATCATCATTCCATGTCCGCATATGGTGTCCACGAAGATCTCCCAGGCATCTCTGTCGGCTGCCAGCCCCTGTGCATCCCCCTAAGTCAGATTTGTATCCCGTAGTTCTGACGTGAACTGCCGACGAACAGTTAGCAGTTTCCAGGACGTCGAAAACCTGATGCCTCGTAAAGTAGGCAAGCGTAGTTAAGGCTGCTTTCTAATTTTGAATTTCAAACTAAAAACAGTGGAAATATCCCATCAATTTCAAATGTTCATTCAAAGCACGGGGAGTTGTCATCTTATGCATGTCAATAGAGAGGCGACTTTTTTAGTGTGTCGGTGCGATGCCCATAAGAGCTGATGTTATAAATTATTTTGGCTATATAAACTTATTGGAAAAAACATATGATAGCTACAAAATGTAAACAAAATTAGACAGCAGCTTGGGAGCAAAGTTTTTTAAGGAAACCACAAGTCTTTATTGGATTATTTTTTTTAATTTTATGGAATGTTAGGGAAATATCGATCCCCCTAAACTCATAGTATTTCGCTCCAATATAAAATATTTTTTTCATATATTTCAAACAAATTTAAAAAGGAACCATTTCTGGTCTATGCTTTTTTCTTGTTTGCCAAAGATAAGTTGTTTTAAAATAACCTTTTGATTGAGAGTGAAGAAGGTATATTTCTTGGTAACGCCTTCCTTGCGTTGACGGTCCACTACGGTACTTCCCGTGTAGAGCCCCCCCTTGCGGCATGTGAAGCCCAGCCCGGCCTCCAGCGGAGTGTCATCGGCTCGCGCATCCGCATTCCACAGATGGTAGCCTAAACACACGCAAGCACTGTGGATAACCTTCCGTTTACGCTGTTCTGGATAATATTTTTTAATTGATGCAAATGACATTAAGGGTCAGATATTAGAAACATCACTTCGCATCATTCATCGGAATATACTTCTATCGAGAAACAATATTATTGACGATTGGACTGTTAATTCTATACGGATAGGTAGGTAAATATCTAAGGTACGCAGCTTAATTGAAATTTATTAAATCCCATGACAAATAAATACAGGAACTTACGTAAAAACTTCATTAATTTATTTAAAAACATATTAATTTATTTGTCAGTTCGAAAGAGAAATACTTGCAGCCGGAAGCACGTCGTTCTGAATTGTAAAATTTTATAAAATGTAAGGCTGGATGTTGAGCTGTAAGTAAATAAAATAACCAGCGTCGGCTGGCTAGTTTGTGTCCTGGACCTTTTTTCTTAAAAACGAGATAATAGCCGCGAGATTCCGGGCCATTCCCGCCTACCTTTCTCCGCACTGAGGGCGGTGAGGGCCCTCCAGCCTGCGTGGCTCCACCCGGGCGCGGCCCCCAGGCGGGGCAGAAGCGCGCGCAGGGTGGCGGCGGGGGCGTGTAGCTCCCAACCCAGCTCCCCGGTCCAGCCCACTCGCAGGGCCCGGCACTGCGGCCCCACGGACTCCGCGGTAGACACGCCGAACTCCGACAGGGAGCGCTCGAACACTTGCTCCAGAATCTTCTGGCTGGACGAAAAATCGGTGAAAAGGGAAATTAATCACCTTGCAAGTACCTGACTTTTATTGTTTTATATTTTTTATATAATTATTAGCTTTTTTTTAATAGTCGACAGTTTATGCATAAGCAATTCATTTTAATGCATCTAAAGCTTTAATTAAGTTGTGCTTTCAATGAAATAAGCAGTTTTTTCATATTCCTGTAAAAAAACAAAAAAGACTAACACGGTGTTAATAGTTAAAGGACATTATATATTTTTGAATTACGTGTCAGATATTGTGTAAAAATTATATACAATTGAAATAAGCAGTTTTTTCATATTCCTGTAAAAAAACAAAAAAGACTAACACGGTGTTAATAGTTAAAGGACATTATATATTTTTGAATTACGTGTCAGATATTGTGTAAAAATTATATACAATTGAAATAAGCAGTTTTTTCATATTCCTGTAAAAAAACAAAAAAGACTAACACGGTGTTAATAGTTAAAGGACATTATATATTTTTGAATTACGTGTCAGATATTGTGTAAAAATTATATACAATTTTCCATATTTATTGTAATTACACTTTTTATTATACTTTAGAAAGTCGTATGCAAAAAACAGTATAAAAAAATTATTTGGTACAAAAAGCATACAAAAATAAAAGAAAAACCCCTAAGACCACGGACCAGTTTGTAAGCAGTTTTTTTATTATTTTAGACTGAGGAAGAAGAAGAGGTAAAAATTAGTTATCTGGAAATCAATATAATTAACAACTAAATGATGTGTACGAATTTTTTAATTATAAGAAATTGTTTAAAAATTATATTTTAAAAAATACAAAAATTGAACCGATGTATGGAAATGTCTGTAAAAGAAAAAGTAATGTAAGGCATTATTGCTAATCAGCCATTCAGTAATTTTTTTCTTAAATGTGAGGAAAATTTTCAGTTTAAAAAATTGGTAATGAGTAGATTACTATTACAATTATGAGTACCTATGTGATGATTATAATTGTAAGTAACGACAAAATTTCATAATAAAATAAACAATTAACTCTTTAAACAGAAAATATACCTCAGAATACAGCCTGTGACAATAGATCGTGTCATATAATAAGAGAAGTGTCGGGTGGGTACCTGTTAGGGCCCTGGAGAGACAGGATCCCGATGTGAGAAGTAGCGTCAGATACGGTCGCCTGCAGTCCCCTATCCCGGATGACCTTCCTCGCGTGTGCCAGAGTGTGCTGGCCCGAGAAGCCGCTCGCGACCACATAGAATATTCTCTCCTTCAAATACATGCCATTACAGTTGTAAGATTATTGTCATTTACCTGCCCCTATCATGATGTTTACGTTCGGGTTACCAGATTATCCAATCACTATTCGAGGATGTTTTACTGTTCAAATTTCATTTTATACTGAATTTAATCATTAAAAGTTGTCACTTTTGTATATTAATGTTATAACTATAAATGTTAGGGTTTGTCTTACGATCAACCAAACCTTTCACAAGAACTGACGCATTAAGAAAACTTTTTTTTTCATATGTACTTAATGTCCTAGAGTTTGGTTCGCCGATTTGGAATACTAAATATAATACTTACAAAAATCGTATTGAACATATTCAAAATTATTTTCTTAGTCAATTAGATTTTAAAAATTAAGTTTCATTTTCAAGTAGGACTGAGTCCGCTAATTTTCACAAGGTTCAAAATCGCAACTCGGCGTACCATGTTGGATATGAGCTTTCTCTACAAAATTGTTAATTACCTAATTGATAGCCCAGAAATTGTTAGAGGCATTTCATATCGAGTCCCTGTCCGTAGAACTTGTCAATCTGTACTCTTTGACATTCCTAACTCAATGACTAATTTCATGGAAAATAGCACTCAATAGACAGTTTTAGTGACATCGACATATTACATTGTAAATACCATATTTTTATCAGATCTGGTAGACATTTAAAATTTATCTCCTGCTTGACTTTTAACTTTTAATTTAACTTTCAATTTTATCTTTCAATTTAACATTTTAATTCTTTATTTTAACTTTTAATTTTAACTTTTAATTTAAACTTTTAACTTTAATTTTAATTTAAACTTTTAATTTTAACGTTTACTTTAGATTTCAATTTTAACTTTTGATTTCAAATCTTAATTTATACTTATTCATATGAATATCTACTACCTGCATCTGATTATTATTTATTTTTTTTGGCAATTCATCCTATGAAATATGATTTCTGCCATCCACGTAGATGATTTGATGTAGACTGGGATTTTTAATGTACTATTAACATTATGTACAAAAGGATAAATAAAAAAATTAAATAGAAGCCTCCTAAAAGATTACACCATTCTCACTCAGAAATCTTCCTATGTGATGAATCACTTCGGGGGTAAGTGAGGATAGGACAGAAGCGACATTTATGGGAAAATTTATGTTTGTAAGTTTAAAATAATTCTTATGTCCTTCTGTTATTGGGCAGCCAAAAAGTATGTGGTCAGGCGTTTCCAAGTCTTGGCCACACTCACACCATGGACTCTGAACTACGTTAATTTTAAACAAGTGACTGTTAGAGCAGCAGTGTCCAATTCTTAACCTGCAAATGTTGGATACCAATCTTTTAGACAATTCTGCAGCTTTCAGTCCATTGGACATCCCAATGATGTCTAGCCTGTTTCATGAATAGAAGGGACAAGTCTGAAATCTGCGAATGGAAGAAGGAAGGAGGTTAACCGCTTGTCAAAGCCTCTCTTGCCAGTTCGTCGACTCGCTCGTTTTCCCTGATACCCGAGTGGGCTGGAATCCAAGTTATATTCACGTCTCTATTGGAGTCTCTCAGTCTCCGTAAAATAGATCTAATAGAACATAACAGTTCGCATCGATGAGATTTGGACAGGTTGTTAGAGATGGAATTAATTGCGCTTAAAAATCTGTGAAAATAATTATACGGGGATCGAATAGGGATAGAGAGTAATAAAGAGCTTCTCTTATAGCTAGACATTCTGCTGTGAATACAGAGGAGGGACTTGGTAAATTAAACTTCTTAGATTTTCACGGCCGTTAAGATGCACAATAAGTTTTCTGGGTTATTATGCCGTGTGTCGTTCGTACTCTCTACCGACGTTTCGGATCGCGTTACAGCGTCCATCATCAGGGTTGATGTTATTTGTGTATGAATATGTGTTACGTTAGGTACTTAGAATTTTTACCGTGTCGTAGTCGTTTTTGTGTGATGTTATGTATTTGGGACTTGTACCGTGTCGTAGTCGTTTAGATTAATGTGTACCATTATGTACTTAGGATCTATACCGTATCACAAATCTGTGTTACATTGCAATCTTTATGCGATTTCTTTATGACTGGGTACCAGGATGTTTTTAATCGCATTCCATCATCTCTGTTTATGTTGTCGGGATGTTTGTAAATCTCAATTGCTTCTTTTACTAGTCGTGTTTGGTGGTTCTTTGGCCTCCCTAAGATTATCGGCTCAAAGGAAAACTTATGCTCCGTTTCTATGTGGTGCTCGGCCAAGGCCGATTTTTCGGGGTAGCCGAGCCTGCATGCACTCATGTGCTCCTTTACTCTCTTTGTTATATTTCTGGCAGTCTGCCCGATGTAAACCTTAGGGCAGTTTTTACAATCCAGTTTGTAAATGCCGTCGGTTTCGAGAGGATCCCGGTCCTTTGCTGATTTAAGAAAATCTCTTATTTTTGCCGACGTGCCGAAAACAGTTTTAATATGGTGTTTTTTAAGGATTTTGGAAATTCTATCCGTACACATTAATCTAAACGACTACGACACGGTACAAGTCCCAAATACATAACATCACACAAAAACGACTACGACACGGTAAAAATTCTAAGTACCTAACGTAACACATATTCATACACAAATAACATCAACCCTGATGATGGACGCTGTAACGCGATCCGAAACGTCGGTAGAGAGTACGAACGACACACGGCATAATAACCCAGAAAAACTTATTGTGCAGGGACTTGGTAGTTTGAATGTCAACTCGATAGAATATTCCGGGATTAATACAGCTGCTGTGCTGAAGTCAGCGAGTTGTATCTTGGATCCGTCCGTATATATGTACAAGTGGTTTGGCCACTTAGATTGTAATAGAGAACTAAACAATGGGTTGATTACGTCTGTGGGATAGCTCGTTGATTTGTCTAGACCGACATTTTCTATACAGCATGGATTATGCACTATCGCCTCGTAGGGAGTTCGAAAATATGGGATATTATTGTGTTTTTGTATCGGGAAATCGAGGTCTGTGAGGTTAACTAAACTTCGATAAAGGGGAGGCATAGGTTTTTTGTTCCAGCACCCATTTGTTTCACACGGAGAATTTAGTTTAAAGGAGTCTGAGAGGCGTTGTCTTCGGATATTAAGTGGCATATCTACGATTTCTACTTGGAGAGCATTTATTGGGGATGATTTCATCACTCCAATAATCAGCCGTACTCTTTCTAGTTTAAGAAATAAATATTTAGGAAGCGGGTCCCAAAGGAAACTGCCCTAGTCTAGTCTACTACGAATGAAGTTGTTATAAAAAAGTTTCATCTTTGAAGGGTGAGAACCCCACCTAGATGGCTTCGGGGAGGGCTGAATAAAAGAGGACCGGAAGCGTTTTATATTTTCCCATACTAAAGTCGATGGGGTATCTGGACTTAATGAGGAACAAAATGTATACCATCCTTGACGTTTCTTAATGCAGAGAAGTTTTTTGGCTTTCGCTTGAGAGTTTTTAGCAAACAGAAAATTATCCAATGACATATTTTTCTTGAAAGCTTTCATTGCTTCTTTTCTTTCCTTAACAACATGAGTACAGTCCTCGTCCCACCGAGGCGCGTGACGGGCTGCACTGCAAGGATTGGTTTTTGGAATACTAGACTCCGCAGCTGCAACTATTGTCTCTAACAGCGAAGAAAAACAATCAGAGGTACTTTTAGAGTCAGAGATGGGTTTTAATAAAGATATATTTTTTTCGAGGAATTCTGAAAATTTGTGCCAGTCGGCTTTTTTAAGGTACTTTATTACTGTTATTAGTAGAAAGGTAGGATAATGGGAAAATGGTCGCTGGAATGAGGATCATCTAAAATAGTCCACAAAGATGAAGATGCCAGATTGCTAGAACATATAGAAAGATCTATAGCGCTCGGATATTGAGTGGGGGGGTGACATTCTAGTCGGGGAGCCACCATTCAGAACACAGAGATTATTTTCATCCATAAAGCTTAATATATTGTTACCTGCCTGATTTTTTAATGTAGAACCCCAACTGGGAGAGTGAGCGTTGAAGTCTCCAAGGATAAAAAAGGCTTTATAGGGAGAGATGAAATAATAGGGTTCCAGAATGATATATCAAAGGGAGAATTAGGAGGGCAATACACTGAAATATATGCAACATCATTTATGTTTGCGGCTACTATTTGGGAGTTAGAAGTGTGCGGAAGCTGTATCCTGGAGAATGAAAGGTGATTTTTAATAAAAAGGGCAGCGCCCCCCTTACCGTCGGGACGGTCATCACGGAGGCAATTATACCCTGGGACTGAGAATGTTTGTCCAGATTTGAACCAAGTTTCTGAAATTGCAGCAATATCAATGGAGTAGTTTTTCAACAGAGAAATAAGGTCGATTCTGTTGGAAAAAGCACTACGGCTATTCCATTGAAGAATTTTGAGTTTTGATAGTAATTTGATGGCCGTGATAGAGTGAGATGAATTTGCGGTGCAGTCAGAGGTGGAGAGAGTTTTATTAGATAAAATTACTGTTGGATTGTTATAAGTCATATTGAAGTTGGTGAGATAAATTGGTAATAGTTTTGGCAGCGTTGGGCGGTAATTGGGAAGGGTTTACAATAATTGAAGTGATAAGTGAGATTAAGTTGGATAATATTTTGGAGAGGTCTTCTGTTTTTGGAGAATCTTTTTGTAAAGCGCAGCCATTTGGTGAGCTCGATGAAGATGGGTAAGATAAATTGTTTAACTCTTTTATCGTTGATTTGGAAATATTAGGCAGAGGAGTTTCACTAGGAGAAGATTCCTGATAAATAGTTTTTCTAAATGAGGAAGATTTTGCAGTGTTGTGAGGGAGAGATTGGTTATTTGGGGTTTTTTAACTATCTGCATAGTTAATTATAATAATAAAAATACTTTATAGTTTTATTCCACTTTCATTTATAATTTTTAAATAGGACTTCCTAAATTGCAACTGTTCTCCTTTAAAACCTTTTCTGTTCTATTCCCATCTGGAGGATTAGGAGGTTTTTTCCCTTTTTCCATATTTCTAAAATGGGAACTTATCTGTAAATTAAATTTGATAGCAAAAGAAAATAAATTTTACAAATAGTTAAATTTTGATTATTGTTGCAAAACGATACTATAAAGATTACAAACTATAAATGTTTAAATTTAAGATAAAAATTAGTGAATATAATAAACTAGGTAAATGTAGAAAATAATGAAGAATGATCCAAAACACAAATTTTACAAAAAACTTCACAAAAACATATGCAAAAACACAAAAAACTTAGAGCACTTTTAATAGGCATTGTATCATTTTGACAGCTAACACTACAATCTAATGAATTATTGTTGGTTGTAAATGTTTACAAAGAAATATAAATGTTCATGGAAGCAGAGATATCTCTGATGTTCATGGAAGCAGAGAGAGGGAGGAAAGTATAGTTGGAGCTATACAATGTCTTCTCCCTTTTATGTACTTTTTATTTAATATTAATATTTTTACTATTTTAGAATTCAATTATTTTTCCCCTCTCCTCCTGAATTCATAATAAATTAGTGTAAAATCTGTAATTGGTCTTACTTTTTTTAATTGTTCTTTTGTACCTTGTATTTATATAAAGACTGTATGATTTCCTCAATAAATAAATATTAAAATTGTAAAGATTATACATCATTCAATTGTATTTTTCTTCTGCTCTACAAGATATTGTGTTTGCTTTTGTATTACATGTATTACTTTATTTGATTACAAACCTTCGAAATAGAATATCTAGTAGACGAAAGTGAGCATTTTCGACACCTTCAGTCGTGTTTGACAATATTTTGTAAAGCAGAAAATTTTCTTTATGATGACGTATAATCTTTACAATTATATTTAATTTTTGTCTTCTTTTATAGTATATTGAGAAAATGTTAAAAAAGCAAGAATATCTCGCATAAAATAAACTCCCTCCTAGATGTGTAAAATATCTATGTACAAAGTAATATTGTTCAAAATTTTTAGCCCTTCCAACAGGCATAACCGTCTATGTTGACGTTGGGAACTTAAAGACTAATTCGCCGCATCATTTCAGGATTGTCGATAATACCACCCAGCTATCGAAAGAAATGCATAGTTAGATACTGAAATGCATCCAAATTAAATTTTCAATAAGTTAATCATGTCAAAATACCAGAAAAAAAAACCAGTCTAACAGGCATTGACTGTACTTTTGTACAAATTTATTTGGCATTATTATTATTATTATTCATTATAGGCAGGCAGCCATTGCTAATGCGCCTATTTTTTTTATTTTATTTTATTTTATTTTCTTTTATTCAGGAAACATACAGTACAGTTACAAAGTTTAATATTTTACACAATTGGACTTAATTCTAATGGACCAGTGAAGTTTCCATATTAAAAAGCAATTAAATGTAAGGTTAATTATGAAAGTATAAAAAAGAGAAGGAAAAAGAAAACATAAATGAAAGTTGTTTAAAAATTAAAATTTAAGTGGAAAAAATATATTTTAAGGTTTGTAGTTTGTAGTGAGTATTTACAAATGGAAATAATATTAAAAATGAAGAAAATTTGTGAGAGTAATTAAGAATTAAGAATGGAAATAAAGAATGAAAACATGCTCCGATATAAAAGTAAAATAGAATAGTAATAACATTTTTTTAAATGAAGGAAAAACATAAATAACTTATTTATTTTAAGGGATTCAAAGAAACGATGAGAAGAATCTTTAATTGAAATATAAGACAGTAAATTTAAATTTAAATTTAGGTCAATTTAAAAAACATCTTCAAAATTAATGACACATTATAGTAAGAGCAGCAATATAGTGATTTTATTAACATATATAATACAAGTAATTAAAAGTAGTTTAAAAGTATAAAAACATGCCAATGGCAACAGAGAAAAAAGAAAAAAGAGAAAAAAGAAAAAATAAAGAAGGAATAACAAGTATAGCAAGTAATCTTTAAAATTTGAAAAAGCAATATAAGGAGAAGATTTTAAACCAAGAGAAGTCGATAAAATTTCATTAAAGCGATTTTAGTAGTAATACAAAATTTCAAAAGAGAAATTTAATTTATAATAATAATATGAATGTATGTAATTTGAGTGATATAAGAGAAAAAGGGACCAACCGGAGTTTTATTCAAAAGTTTTCAATACACTATTTTTAAATAATTGTAATCCTGTATGATATATATCTATATGGTTAAAAAAGCTGTTAAAAGTGGAACACGATCTGTGTAAAAACGAATTCTGGCAATAGTTCGTATTGACACTAGGTATTCTAAAGGTTGGGTGATTTCGTAGGGCACGTGATGGACAGTTAATTTGAATTTTATTTAGGAGCTGGGACGAATCAGCTAGACTGTTAATAATTTTATAGAGGAATGTGAGGTCCATTAATGTTCTCCTTTTTTCAAGGTTAATCAGTTTGTGAAAACGTCCAGATAAGTCATGATTTGGAAATATAAGACAGCATCGGAAATTCAAATGTTTTAAAAATTTGTTTTGTACTTTCTCCAGCCTGTCAATATAAGTAATGTATTGTGGATTCCAAACGATAGACGCAAATTCAAGATGGGTTCTTACATAACTATAATAAAGATTTTTTATTGTTAGATCATTTTTAAAAGGCTTAGATACGCATAT
The DNA here is from genome assembly GCF_059751315.1 of Micrasema longulum. NCBI lineage: Eukaryota > Metazoa > Arthropoda > Insecta > Trichoptera > Brachycentridae > Micrasema > Micrasema longulum. The sequence continues at coordinate 92,323 of NW_028277746.1, forward strand.
AATAAAACCTAACATTTTATATGCTTTTTCAATAATTTTATCAATATGTGATTGAAATGTCATTTTTGAGTCCAGAACTACACCTAGATCTCGTATTTCTTGGACACGGTGCAAGACTGTACCCGATAGAGAATACGAATAATCTATTGGATTTTTTATTCTCGTAAAGGTAATTGTTTTGCATTTAAGGGGATTTAATATGAGCTGATTATTTACACAATAAGTAGAGAAGTTTTCAAGATCTTCTTGCATATCAAGACAATCTTGTAGGGAAGTAACTTTCTTGTATATTTTTGTGTATATATCTATATCTCGTGTACTGCTTTTTGTTTGCGTTCTTCCCTCAAAAAAGCATCATAATGAGCAGGATAATAATAAAGTTACCTCGGACATAGGTTCGGCCACCTTTCCAGAGCCGTTCTCCAGTACCGTGACAGTCAGGTCAGCCTCCACTCCTCCAGCTTCATTCAGCATGCACGTGTACACCACCTTGCTACAATTATGTTACAATATTATACACTTGTTTGTACATCACTGACTAGAAGGACCTATTCCTTCACTATCTCTTCATAGGGAAAGTCAGTTAACTCTGCGTATTTTATTTTTTAAGAATTTGCATTAGTGAGTTAAGCAAAGAAGGGTATAATCAAAGCATTTTATGGTCCTGATAAAAATAAAGTAGCAAAATTACAAATTTTATTTTAAAAATGAAAATTTGTAAAAAAATGTGGGACTGCCTGGCCGCTAAATTAATGAGTTAAGGGTTAAGGGAAATTAAGTTTAAAAAATGTTTTCTTACATGTGGTAAAAATTAAAGCATTTAATTGTACTGCAAAGTTTCTCTAAAATGTAAAAAAAAAAACATAAAAATGAACTACTCTATATGACTTCACAAGTTCTTCTAAATCAACTGATGATAGTGTTGAGACAACTCACAGAAGAATGACTAATAAGAGAACTAGTGAAAAAAAAAACTCAAATCGTCATGAATTATTTTTTTTGAAAGTGAAGTTGTTCGGAGTAGCCTTTAACCGGTATTTTTTTTACATTGTATTCAAAATTATGTAAAAAAACTATAATTGTTTTGTTTTATTTGTAAATATGTTTTTTTTCAACTGCTCTTGTTGTAGTAACATGCGCGGTAAACACTATTTTACGAGGTGGATTTTAATTAATAATTCCACTTCTTGAAAAACAGTAACTAACTAAATCAATTCAATTATATGTAATATTTTCTTTTTCAAAAATGTTTAATACCACTGACGGGAGAGTGCATCATCAAGTTCCTAAATTTATTTACCTTTTAGGAGATTATGACGTCGCCAACAATCTGTTTAGACTTCTATTGCCCGTATTAACAACAATGATATATCATTGTTTAGCAGTTCAAGGGTTAAGCGACCATAGATCAACGCGCACACAACAACCTTCCATATTGCAACTGCCGTTCATCGATGGTCGCAAGTCGCAAACGTGTTTGTTGACGTGACTACGGACCTACAATTTAATTTTGTAAAACCGTTTTTTGTTTTCGAGAGGTAAGGCAGTACGTACTTTGAGGGGGCGTTTCTCAGGTCAGCTGTGAAGATCCAGTCGGCCGCCTCCTGGGCTTGCGGCCCCATGAGATAGAACTTTCCATAGTAAGAAAGGTCAAACAGCGCAGCCTCGTTGCGACACTTGAGAGCTTCTTTTCCAATCTTAAAAGGGTTATTATTTTTGTTTTATACATTTTCGGTGAGGGTACATGATGAGGAAGTTCAGAGGTTATTTTTTTTTGTTGTTAATCTATCTATATAAATAAAAGGCAATGTTCAAATGGTTTTCCTCAATGGACTCGATAACTACCAGACCGATTTATGTGCGGCTTTCAGATAAATGTACATCTTTGCCACGAGAAGGTTTATAGCTCACAAACACAACAAAAAAAATTACGAGTGTTAATGTTTTTTTTATCCATCACCAGGGTTGCATTCGCCGAGAATGCGGATACAAAAAAAGGATGGAGATTCTTTTTTGTTTATAAAAAAGCTGGTTTTTTAATGTTTACAAACATTAGTTTTTTTATGGATCCCAATCAGATTATTTCATTGAATTCCTTATAATTTTTACCTATAAATAATAAAAATATTTATAGGTAGAAATTATATATAATAAAATCATAGAATTAAGAATAGTCCTAGAATCATATTTGAATACATCGGACTGTGTCCGATAATTCCCCCACTTAGACACACTTTCGCCGCGCGCATACTTGAAGTCACCAGGTAATATTGCCAGATCGCGAAGAATATAACCGTAACACAAATGTAAGGTAAAAAAAAGCAATCTATTAATTTCTCTAAAATTTTATTGTGCACGCAGCAACATTGATTGACACAACAGAGTAGACAAGTAAAGGGTCTTTTAATAAGAGTAATTGAATTAATGATCTTTGAACTTAAAATATGAAACAAATTTTATTTAACATGAAACGGATATTTTTATATCATGTCAAATAATATTTGATGTTTTGAAGATAATGTCGGTCAAATGTCCACCACAGAGTTGTTTAATTCGAGATTCAATTTTCATTCATTCTCTCATTAGATGAGCAAAGTAGGGTAAAAAGCTTTACTACCCTGGAAGCACTAAGGAAATTTCCATTTTGTTTTTTCGACAATCTGACAGATGGAAAAATAATTTAATTTTTAAGTAGGTAATGCATTTGTTATATACACATTCATTAGCTAATTACATATGAAATGTGATGGCATCCTGTTTCTTTAAGATCCTAGCAGTATTTCTTCACTTTATAAGGACACAACATGGCATAGTTGAATTCAAATCAGGAGTTGCGTACTGAGCGACGTCTACAAAGAAACTAATGGGTCAAAACATAAACCTACTCATTTATAAGTAGTTGAGTCGCCTTCTGTTTGATGTGCGTATGCTATGAATAAAATAATATTAACTAACATTTGATACATTTTTGAAAATCGTATCCTTAAGCAGAGTTTGACATTTGCTAAAAGAATTCGTTATTTGAAAAAACGGAATTATTTTATGTTTTGGAATTCAAACACAAACAAGTACTTGGGTACCTACTTAAATTAAATATTTGCATATACAATTCATATACTTTTAGATCTTTTTTACATTTATTTGAACGGTTTTTACTAAAGATTTTTTAGTAAAGTTTTGTAAGTACACTTAATTATGTTTAATCTTAAGGTGAAACGCGGTCCGACTTTTCTTCATACGAACGGACATGTATTTTCTCTCTGAATTATGGCACTAGAAAAATGTTTTTTTTTTACAATAACAACAACAAACTATCGCGCCGTTCTCCCGTAAGGGTAGGCAGAGAGGATAGAATGCCACATCACTCTATCTTTGCATTCAAATCTCGCTTCCTCTACATTCATAGATCTTCTTATGCACGCACGCCGATGATTCCGACTTTTACCATGCCCATCTTTAAGTATTTGTTGGATTTGGTCATGTCATGTCTTTCACGGTCTTCCTCTATTTCTGCATCCACGAACATTCACATTGTAAATATTTTTAGCTGTTCTTTCGTGGTCCATTCGCTATTCGCATGTCCAAACCAGCGCAGAGCTCTTTTTTACACATTATAGTCTTCGGGCGCACGGTGCACAGTATACAAATATAACTATTTTAGAAAAACGCAAAACATACCGATACGGAAAATTTTATTCTGATACTCTGTCTAAAAAAATAACAAAATCTGTTCAGTTTTGAGGTGCGGAAAATGGTACAGCGAAACGTCAATTTTGTCTATTCTAACAAAAGGTCTGAAATGCAGTTGTCTTTTTCAAGACAGTGACAGGAAAACAATGTTTGAACACCTATTTATCAAAATTCACAATTTATGTAAACCGAAACACAAAAATAACAATGTATACGAACATATCTAATTTGGACTTAATACGATAATTGATATCACATTTTCGATTGTGTTAATTTAATCTATTTAGCAAGAACTCAAATCTAGCGAAAGCAAAGCAGGGTTCAGCTCGTAGACTATAAAACTCAGCCAAAATTTTTTTTTCTATTTTTATATATCGTATTATCAGCGCTATTATTTTTTAAAGTTTTGTATTTCTGAAATAACTCCGCGTGTGATGTCAGAGGTTCCTTTCTGCTTATTCTCGATCAGTTCCACCCATCGGTCCATTGACAGCAAGCAAACTAGAAATCTTCCATAACTCTCTTATCATTAGTTGATTCATATAAACCAGTGACGTTGTTTAAAGTAGTGTTTTCCACTTTCCAACCAATTTCCCGTAGGCTGAAGTTCCTCATTCAGTTTAATTATCTTGTTAAATTACAATTCACTTCACTATAATAATTGTTGGGTTTTGCATGTCTGTAATTTTCTTTATTTTTTATTTTTGCTATTATTTTTTATTTAAAATTAATTTAAGAGTTCTTATTTTGCTTATGTTTTGAAAGTCTTCCGGTCTAAAATTATATTTGTATGTATGGGAATAATATTAAATAGGTTTGTGTATTTATGATTATTCATAATAATGACTACATTACTAGAAATTGATAAATGAAAAAAAAAACAATATTTATGAAAAGAAATCAATTCTCGGATGTAGATTTTACAATACATGTATGTAAATAATAAATTCTAAACTGCTCTTTTTTTTATCAGTGTGTAGAGCGGGCGCGGGGCACATTTTATTGGGAAAAAGTGCAGGTTTTTTAACAGATAGGCGAAAGAAAGAATCATAAGGTGCAGTGAAAAACTAATTAAAATTATAAGGTGGCTAATATTTGGTGATGGGACCATGGGAACAATAATTCGCAGTCCACTCACCGTATCATGGTGCTTGGAGAAACCAAATGTGTGGTCGCCCGACAAGATGTCCTCGTAACTTCTGTCTGTGTTGCGCTCGTGGCCGTAATGGCCACCCCAGTCGTATGCGGGAAGGGGAATCTGGGACAGAATACAACCTGTATAACCACATGACTCACTTTCATAGGCTACAAAAAATGCTCTACTGTATTAGGACAATAATATTACCTTCTGTCCGGGCAGAAAGAAGGCGGGGCGCTCCCAGCCGGCCCTGGTCTGCCACACGGCGCCCGCGGCGTTCAGTTCCTCGTGCAGCGGAGACAGCTGCAAAGCGCGCCCCCCCATCGGCTCGTCCCACGGGAACACCTGACACATGTTATCGCTATATTCGCTAGTTTTGACACAACCCTTTTTAAAAATTCCTTTTAAACATTCAAATTAGTTAGCGAAACATATTGATGAAAATTTATTACAATTCAAAAATTTTCATTTTTAATAAATGACAGGTTGACACGTAAAGACAATTATTACAGAATCCACATAGTTTGATGGACCAATAACAGATCTCATCGCTCTCGTGACATGCCTTTACTACAGACATAAATGACTATATGTCAGCTTCAGCATATAAATAAGCAAAATACAGAAATTTTAAACCTATTTGTGGAATACACAATTCGGAATTAATTGATAGTTTAAAAAACATAATACTTTCAGAAAATCTCACCCTTCGATGTAGTTAGTTTATTCACTAACCTCCCGACAAAGGAATTAAAATAACTCATAGAATTATAAAAAATGATATGTTATTATTATATTTAAAAAAAGTTATATTATATTATAAAAAATTAACCTCTTAAAAACATTTTTTAATAAATTTTGATTTTTATAAAACGTTTTAAAAAATGTTTAATGGATCACTTAGAGAAGACTATCACAAAATCATTATTGACACTATGTTGACGATATGATTATTGTATGGTCTGGCAGCCAAAGTTTTTTTAGTTCACGGATCTCACACCAGTGGTGGCGCTGCGTGTGCGAGTATATTATTTTACACTTTGAAGTATATCGTGCGTCTCACGTCCTGCAACAACAGCCTTGAAACATCTTTTGAGCTAATCAGCGATTGACATTCGTTGTGTGACGATATGAAGTGGACTCGTTTTAATATTACATTATTAGTAATATACAAAAAAAATATATGAATTACAGATTTTCGCAGTTAAAAATTATTCATTTTAAAATAACAACAGTTCAAACAGATGATGCTCGAGCATTTATGGAAAAAGAGGATTAATTAATTAAAAAATTCAGATTAAAAGGTAAATTTTACAGGTATCAAAATATTATTTTATAAAATTTAGAAACTTTTTATTTAAATTATAAGCAGGTTAAAACAAAATGATTTTTTAAAATAAAAACACATTTAGAAATGTCTTTCATTCTGATCTTGATCAAAAATATAATCCAGGTAACAGCCAAAAGTAATATCATATTGTAATGTAGAATTGGGTTAGTTAAAATACATATTGATAAGATATTGTGTATATTAAAGTAAATAATTGTAGTATACACACTATATGTATATAATATATGATGAATACATAAATGCGTACGGTAAATACCGATGAACTTTAAATAAACAGTTCGATAGAAATTGTAATATAAATATTGATGTACCTATATACATATATACACAATAATATATGGTTGGGGAAAAAGTCATTTTGTATTTTGCAGCCATTTTTTTCAACTAAGTATATCTCGTTCATTATTGGTCATTTCGGATCATACGATACGGCGTTGTAAAAATGTGAGTGTATACTACAAACGCTTTTTTGACAGTATTGCGCTTGGTGGGTTCAGTCGTGAACTATCATGCGTCGAGTATGGAGGTCTAAAAGGAAGAAATTCTCCATATATTACATTTTTACTATCTGAAAGGGAAAAACGCGTCAAAAGTGACCAAAAAGCGATACAAAAAAAACAGTGGTCCAAGCGATTTAATTTTGGTGTAGTGGAGGTGAATGATGCACCACTCTCTGGCAGGCCTGTTGTCGAAAATTTCGATAAAATCATTAAAAATATCGAGATAGACTGTCGTGTTAGCAGTCGTAGCATCATCCAGGAGCTGACTATCGATCATAAAACCGTTCTGAACCATTTGCAGAAGGCTGGATTGAAAAATGTTTAGGAGTCACACGAGCTGATGCAAAATAACCTCATGGACCGAATTTCCATCTGCGAATCGCTGCTGAATCGTAACAAAAATGACTAATTTCTTAAAGCGGATGATGGAGATGACTGGAGATGAAAAGCGGGTCACTTCCGACAATGTCAAGCGACCGAGATCGTTGTCAAAAGCCAATGAAACCGTGGCCAAGCCAGGACTGATGGCCAGGAAGGTGTTGCTGTGTGTTTGGTGGGATTGGCAGGGAATACTCTACTAAGAGCTGCTTCCCTATGGCCAAACGCTCAATTCTGCCCTTTACTGTGAACAACTCGACTGTTTGAAGCTGGCGATCGAACAGAAGCGGCCAACATTCGTGAATAGGAGAGGAATAGTATTTCATCAGGACAACGCCAGGCCTCAACATCTTTGATGACGCGCCATTAGCTCCAGGAGCTCGAATGGGAAGTTTTGATGCATCCACCCTATAGTCCGGACCTGGCACCGAGTGACTACTACCCGTTCTTGTCTATGGCCAACGCGCTTGGGGGTACAAATTTGGCCTCAATAGAGCCCTGTGAAAATTGGTTGTCCGTGTTTTTTGCCAATAGGGACAAGGGCTTCTACGAGAGGGGCTTTGTGAAGTTGGATTCTCATTAGCAACAAGTTATCAAACAGAACAGTGCATATTTGACTTAAATCGAATGATTGTAATATTTTTTATAAAGCATTAAAATTAAGTGAAAAATACGAAAATACTTTTTCCCCAACCTAATATGTGAATTGTTTAAAATAATAGTGTTTTTTACCAATAAATACGGTGAAGAATTTACAAATAATAATTAAAAATATAACCAGATCGTAATTGCGCGCGTACGCTTCGTGGCTGCGTTCTTTCAACCAGCGTTGGCTCTTCAGCTGCTCCGGGCTGAAGCGGCGCACGTCAAAAGTGAACATCGGCAGAGACGGCCTGCCAAGAAAATGAGTTAGTAGAAGGGAAGTCACTAACAGTCGAGTAACTATGGCAATAGGCAACAGACCTGCCGCTGAGTATCCAGTCGGCCATCTGCTCCGCGCAGCCCGGAGAGAACATCATACCGGCCGAGTTGTAGCCGCAGTTGTGGTAGAGACCTGTGGACCATCACAAAGACAGGCTGAGCCGTGTTAGGTGAAGACTAACCTAACCAGAGGACACTTTAGAATTAAAAATAATATTTGATTATATTTTACGGATGGGTATTCAAAATCTCACAAAAAGAAGAAAATTACAGTACAAACACAAGTTAAGTGAAAAGGAACTAGAGTTATTACAAATATTTTGACTACATCCAAATTTTTGTAGAAGAGAACTGGATGCCAAGTTGGACGTACTAACCGAACAAGTTGGAATCCTCCCCCATGAGTGGCTTGTGGTCGGGTGTGAAGGACTCAGGGCCACACACCGTGGAGCGTACGCCCGCCTTGGCTAGGGCGGGGCACAGCTGACTCGCCCCCTCCACGTGCGTACTGAACACCCCCCAATCCAGCTCATACAACTGGAACTCGAAGTCTTCCGGAACACCCTGTACAGTAATGAGACATTTAGCCTTAAATAGTAGAAGAAATTTCATTTATACTTTTAATGTGAATTTTTTATATAACATTAACATTACATTATAAAGTGTAGCGGTATATGATGTGTATATGGCATGTAAAACTGTACATTAATTTAATAAGTGTAATAAAGATGTGAGAAACAAGAGGAATACTCCATTTACAAATGGCTGTAGTAACAGCATGCACACACCTTATCAAGTAATATAGGGTTTCCTTCATAGCCCCCCATACAGATAGCATCTCCCTGAATACGGAAGTAGAAGGCCTTGTCGTGGTCGCGCACGTTGGGCAGCCCACGCGCCCCGGGGATAGTCTCCGACACTACGTACGCGTGCTTCATGGGCACGATGGGCAGTCCTGTCAGCCCTCCCAGGGAACGCACTCCTCCGCCCCACGCTCCTGTAACACACACAGGCAGTTGGGGATGGTCTCGACACTACGTAGGCGTGCTTCATGGGCACAATGGCAGCTTAGTCGGCCCACCCACGCCCCACGCTCCTGTAACACACACGGGTAGTCTGGGATGGTCCCGACACTTTGTAGGCATGCTTCATGATCACAAGAGGGAGCTATGTTGCAATTGAAGTATTAGCGCATTGTGCACCATGAGGCGAAGGTTTACAATATAAAAACACAAGTTCTTACCCGCACAGTTGACCACACACTTGGTTGCGATGATACCCTTAGCTGTGACGACTCCTTTTACCTCCTGTCTTCCAAGAGAGTCTGGACCAGTTTGAATTTGTAGAGCCGGAGTTCCCTCAAACACCTGAAGCAAAAAAGACATGTATCAAGTCGGGACATGGAAATGATAACAATGACATATTATAATATTTACATATCATATTATATTATAGATCTACCCACACAATTTTCTAATGTAGATTTCTTGCTTTATGCTGATGATTTGAAGCTATTTAGAGAAATAAATTGCACAAATGACATACTTTACCTTCGAGGGAATATCGATATACTTTTTAATTGGTGTGAATTCAACCATTTGTTTTTAAATGTAAACAAATGTTTTCACATGTTTTTTTGCCGTTCACATAACCTTATTCCTTCATCATACTCCATTAACGACACTTTAATAACTACTGTCCCTCAAATCAGAGTTCTCGGGGTAACTTTTGTAAAAAGCTAACCTTAACGCACCATAGAATGACAATTGCTAATGAGCAGATGCTGGACTTCATTATCCGGAATTAAAAAAAAATTAGTAGCATTATTTCAATAAAACCTTTGTATTATGCTCTGGTCTGATCACAACTGGAATATGCATCGTCAGTCTGGAGCCCTTTGTACAACTGCAACTCTTTTCACCTGGAAAGAGTTCAGTGGAAGTTTTTACACTACATACAGTTCAAAAAGGGTAAACCTGTAGATGAAATTTGCTACCAAACTTTGATGTCTGAGTTGAGGTTACCAATGCACAAACTGATATGCACCCTAATAGATTGCCCAAAATTACTGTCCCCGATAAATTTTCATGTAGCCACAAGGACCATCAGATTCCGACACATGTTCCAGTGTGAGTAAAATAGGACAAACTTTACCCACCATTCTCTCCTCCCCTTCTGGGCGTTTACTAAATAAATAAATATGTTTTGCATATTGATGTAGTTGTAGAACGACAGATGTGAGAAAAAAGTGACATCGATTTTCTTTTATATTTCGTCGAGTTTCTAGGATAAGTCATTAGTCATTACAAACACAGTAGAACAAAGAAATTACAATTGAACATAGTTATGCAGAAAACTGCCAGTCCACAACTTTGGAAAAATGCGATATTGATGTTATCGGATGCAGTAAGGTCAATTCTATGTTCTGCTAAAAACAGCCAGGCCGCTTTCATACAAAAAATTGTATTAATCACATTTTAAAAATGGTGTCGATCACAAAAACGGCATTTGTCAATTTGCAGAAAACACCCAAAGCACTTACAGTACTTTTAAAATGGTTTAAACTGGTCAAGTAAATAATTAAATTCTTGTAAAAAAAATTAATGTGTTCATTGATTATCATTTGTTAAAGTCGAAAAACATTCCCACTGTTGTATAGATTTGATTATTTAATCTTTACACAAAAGTGCGATTATCTCAGTTTCACCTTTCTATGACTGGCTGCTTTCTGCATAACTACGTTAAATTATTCATTACAGTAGCTACAAATTTGGGAAAAATGAGATGTCTTCATAAATGGCATCAAATAACCATGGCCTAAAAAGTAATTAAAATAATTTATAAATATATAAAATTAAATTTTATAATATTTAACATTCAGTTTTATTTGAATTGTTGATTTGGGATGAGCATTTCGCATTAAAATTGCAGTATTTCTCAACTAGTAAAATATAACAACATTAATCGTCGGATTTCTAGCACAAGTTGGTAGTTACCCAAGTTAGAAATGAGTTAGTTAGAAATCCGACGATTCGATCTAGAAAATGTTTTATATGGGCTTTATTTATCTGGTTTGAAAAAATATACACATATGTAACTAACCCAAGTATCAAATGGATATATTCTTGTACTTATCGACGATAAGAAAAAATATAAAGATTTATGTCTTCTCGCTCTTTCTTGACATTGGTCGTAGGGAGTCAGAAAAGTTGATGCATGCCACGGATTGGAGAACCTTACTGGATGTCAAAAATAAAATATAAAAAATAAAGAATAATTTAAAAAATATATATTTATAGATGACAACCATGAAGTTTCGCATAAATAAATTGTCTATGTGTTTATGAATGTATGTATGTGTATGCGCATGGGTGTATGTACGTGTGTGTGTATGTACATGTGTATATATGTGTATATTTATATATATGTGTGTATATATGTGTATGTCTGTATGTATATGAATCAAAATGTGTATCCGAATAAGTTTATATTTTGTTTGTCTGTGCTCTATATTAATTTGTTAAGTATTATGATATATTAAAATGTAATTGCCTAGCTTGGAACGGGGTATGTACCCTTGTTAGCTGGGCAAAGTGAATATGGAATTGTATTTTGATAAAGAGTGTGAATAAATAAATAAATAAAAAATAAATTTATGTGAAATAAATACATGAATAAATATGTCTGTTGTATATGAAATACATCGGTAGAAACACCAATAAAAGAATGCGTATTAACCTGAGCATTTCGTGCGCGAGCAACCTTGAGCAGAGCGGCAGTGGCCATGGCGGGGTCCACGGTCCCGTCGGCGGGACAGAAGAGGGCGGAGCGCAGCGGTCCAGCCAGCAGCGGCCACCGCCGCCGCACTTCCTCCGGCCCGATCGCCTCACTCTGCACTCCCAGCGCCTTGCCCAGCGTGGCCAGGCGGGCGTACTCGTCCGTGCGCACCTACGTTTTAATCATTCATAAAAAAAACCTATCTCTTGTTTCATCATCATCATCAACTTCAGACCCTCATCCGCATTGGGAAAGTAAATACGATGTATTTAGATCATCTTTTAGAGAAAGGAAAGGTAATCGGCCTTCGCTTCGGGTGCCGATCCAGGGACAGTGGAATATTGCAGTGTAAAACCACCCACACACAACTACTAACCACTGCACACTGCGCTAGAGTTTCTTTGTCGAGTATCCATCGTGACGAAAACACTTGTCCAGGATTCTGGTTCTATTTCACACACAGAACTGTATTCTTTGTCCACCCGGACACGTACAAATCACTTTATCAACCCTTAAAAGACTATGCTGTAAAATCCTTCTGGAGACGGTGCTGTCACCGTCTTAACCGTCACCGTTACAGAATGTCGCGTCACATTAACCAAAAGTAAACATGTTTTGAAATACAGGTATTTAAAAACAAAAAAAAAAAAAAATATGTTAGTAATTCAAATATTGAAGACTAGGCATTAACAGGGCTTATGACTTGTCATTGGCTTGTTTAAGTGGCCACTTTAAACATTCACCATATTGCCTATGTTTGAACATCCATATTTCTTCAATTCTTCCATCTGTTGATTTTACTGAAGTTAAAGAGCTGAAACCTTTATTGTTGTAACCACTTAAACCACATTAGAGTATCCTTCCTGATTCCAAGAGTTTAGCTAAAATAATGACGAGGTTCTCAATAGAATCGAAGAAGGTAGGCACCTAATCAAAACCATCTTAGAGAGGCGAGCCCGATGGATCGGCCACATTATGCGCCATGAGGGTCTCTTGCACGACATCATAGAGGGAATGGCTGAGGGGACAAATTATAGAGGACGCCCCCGACGGGAATATTTAGAGCAAGTGTGCGAAGATTTTAACTGCGCCTCTTATGCGGAGCTGAAGAGGGCTGCAGAAAATAGAGACCAATGGAGGACGAGATGCAGGACTTTGCTGCAAATCAATCCCCAGGATTGAGACTGCAAAGAAGAATGTAATACAATAGCAGAAAATCCTCTTTTTGAAATATAAACCTTGTATATTATAAAGCAAGATAAAAAATAATGCGACTCCCATAAAAAAATATAAAAAAACACTTAAACCAGCCAACGACGGGTCAAAAGCCCTGTAAATGCCTAGACTTCCGTATTCCCTTCTCTAAAATGTTCCCTTTCTCTTTTGTAATTTGTTAATCTTAATGACTCTAAGGGGCGAAATCTAGTCTTTTGTCTACAAACATTTTGACAAACACAAAATATTGCGAGTTTTTCAGATTCAGATTTATTTAAAATAATATTATTAAAATAGGATTTTAGTGCAAGAACATTTTTATTAAAAAAACTAGTTTTATGTGCAGATTAATGTAGGTCTTTTAGGAGAAACATCTTCACGTCCGACTGTGTGAGATTTAAATACTCAAGCGTGTGAGACCATAGTACTTGAGTGTGTGAGACTGTAGGACTAGAGCATGTGAGACTGTAGTACCCGAGTGTACGAGACTTTAGTACCCGAGTTGTGAGACTGTAGTACCCGAGTTGTGAGAATGCAGTACCTGAGTATGCGAGATAAAGAGGCCCCCATTGTTGGTCCAGCCTGCGGGCTGCCCGCTCTCCTCCTCTAGCCCCGAGTACACAGCCCGGGAGTGCTCCAGGAGCCGCACCTCTACGTCGTTGGGCCGCAGACTCCACACAAGCCCTATCATTGTGTAAGTAAAGAAATAAAATTAGAGCAATAATTTTTATTTTTTCCCTATTGAAAGCACACCGAGGACTGAAACATGAAGATATAGGAAATTCCATCAGCATATAAGTGCATTTGTAATAATACAAATATGTAGTTTTTAATTAGGTTAGATAAATAACGTTGGGTAATTACCACTACTAGGTAACTTAAAAATCAACATTTTTGAGTTAACCACTAAAATACATTATTGTATCCTCCTCTAGAAATGCTACAAATATTCAAATCAGCATAATATTATTTGAATGCATCGCAACTTGTCTATTTGCATCAATCATGGAGGAAGATACGAATATATGTTTTAGTAGTTGCAGTAATAACCTCACGATAAAATAAGTTTTAATACTAGGTTTTTACACTTAACAATCCCATTCAGGAATGAACCCTACTAACCTGCTGTGTGCCAAGTCGTCCCCGAGGTGATGCGAGCCCTCTCCAGTAGTACAGCCTTAACTCCGCGCTTGCTGAGTGAGTACAGAGTACTGCAGCCCGCAATACCTCCTCCTGGGACCATACATTATAAAGCTTATCGTATCACACCGTAATAAGGATTATTATTTTTTTACTTAAGATTTTTCCAAATAAAGATTATTAACCATAATCTTCCAACATAACTAGTTAATATAAAACATAAAATAATAACAACTTATCATTGTCATTTTATTATTAATGGTGAATAACTGCACTTCGCCTTGGAGTCTATTTATTTTTCTGATTTACTGAAAGGGGTTAGATGACTGTCAAGTCAAATCATAAAGTAAAGTTGTGTGTCAAAATGTTCTACAATTTATTTTATGTTTTAGTGTGTTGAACGTTTGTTTTAAAGTTTTCTGCATTCATATATATATATTGGATTTAGTTAATCCAGTTATATAAGTTTATTTAAATATATACAATTTGACACTTCCATACAACAATAATCTTTATAATTCAGTGTACAAGTTTTTTTTCTCTTCTGTCACCTTTTAAAATTTTATTGGTTTAGTAAAAATGTTTTTTTTTACATAATTTATTAATTAGTAAATCATATATAAATACATCTATATGATTTTTTTGTTGATAATTTAAATAATGGACTGTAAGGAAAAACCGCCTGATGGAGATTCCATTGAAGTAAATGTTATTGTTGTGGAGGATGGCAGAATGTCTCCTGTTATAGTCTAAACCTAGGCATAAACGTCCCAGGGTTGGGAAAGTAGACTCTTTGGAAGAAACGCTCCCACAGTTTTGGGAAATGAAATTAATAGTGAAACAAAAGCCGCAGTAATTATTACGTACCCCAGTAATACTTGCGGACCTTTTGATGTCTTTATCCAAAAAATAGATTTTTTAAAGCCAATCCATTCTCTTTTTTTTGGGAAAATTCTGTTAGTAAATAATGCTGAACATATTTCTCCCGGAGGAGTAAAACCGAAGGAAGAAATAAAATTTCCATAATGTTTGAGAATCGAAAACCAGCAAATTCCTTTTTGTTTTCCCCCATCCCAATTCAAACAATTTTAAGCCATATATATTTAGGTACAGGGTAACAAAAATGCGTTTGGTCACTGTGCCACCTGGCATTGGTAAAATTGTTGCTGCAAGAAGGCATAATTTTAAAGATCGAACATCAGGAGAGATAGTTTAATTGTTACTTTTGAGGGCTCTTCCAGAGCATATACACCTTTTTCATAATGCTCTGAAAGTGGAATTATATTTTCACCCCACCATGATTTGTTATAATTGTTGTAGGTATGGGCACTTAAAACTACAATGTAGGTCAACTCCTCATTGTTTCTAACGTGGAGACTCTCATTTGGGTGAATCCTGTATGTCTCTCGAGTCAATCAAATGTGTTAATTTTCCAGAACCCATCACTACATGCCCCAAACTTGCTTGCCAAAAAAACATAAAAGGCCTCTAAACTCTTTCCTATAGCAGGAAAATCTTACTCAGAGGTAGCATCCATCTCAAATATCACTAATAGCAACAATAAAAGAACAGAAAAATAATTCTGATAAGTCGTTTTACATCCCGCCAGTAAAAAGATCGTTTCTCTCACTGATACCATGATACAATGGTCTCAATATTTCCCATGAAAAAAGCCAAATCGCACAAAATCCCAAACATAAAGCTTTATTCTAACTCCGTTATGATTTTTGTTTCCGATGAAGCCAAGTTCTTAGATCTTATTTTAGATTAAAAACTCTCTTAGAAGCCTCGTATTGATTATGTTGCGTTTAAATGCAAATTAAGACTGCATCCCCTAAGAGCTGTTTCCAGAGTTTGATGGGGGTCTTACCCTTAGACAATGAAATTGCTCAGGTAGAAGCATTTTGTATTTCTGATACTACTATATTTGTGGTGATATACTCATGTGTCCGTGTCAACTAATTGCTCGTCCCATCTCAAAACAGGACTTTTAGTCCCATGAAGTTAGGACTTATGTCTCAAATAATGTGCAAAAAACTAAGGGATATAAATAAATAAATAAAATATCAGACTATGGCAGTTTTTTATGGGACCCTCTCCCTAAATATTTTAATCTGAAACTCGAAAGAATTCAATATAGGTGTCCGAGATTTAATCACAGGACCCATGGGCTCATCTCCAATAAACACCTTACAAGCAGAATGTTCAGAGATGCCACTCAATCTGAGACGACAAATAATGTCGGATTGATTTCTGGACAAAATATTCAAAACAATTGTTGACTGATCATTTGCTCTCTGGAAAAACAAATTAGGCTTAAAAATGATTGTGTTTCTTATCTCCCGGAGAAATCAATACATTCCATTTATCTATTGGTTAAAATATAGGGAATCTAGGGAAACGAAAATGGCTGATAAAGTTGGAAAGTTCAGTTCAGAGTATGAAGGATATGCATGCGGGGCCCTTAAATTCATCTCGTGTCTTATCAGTCTTACGTCTTACCCCCGGAAATAGTTTGGCACCTATACCAACAAAAAAAAAAATGATACAAACTTTTAAACTGAACATTTATATTTTAAACATTTAAAGCACTCTGTATGGCACAAATCATCCTTGTTAGAGGATGGGTTACCTTAAGGTAACCGATGAATTAAAAATATAAAAAGAGGGATGATAATGACTAATGATTTATTCGAAGGTGGGTTTTAATTACAACCCAATTACCAGCTACAGTAAGTGTAACCTGAAGTACCTATGACTACCACATCGGCTTGTGATGGAACTCCGGAGGCTCTCCTTTTAGGAACTCTCCAGAGTTCATTATTCTTTCTTGTCGCTGCCTTCGCAACCGATAAAAGACGAACCATCTCAATTTGTGGATTCAGTCTCGCCCACCACTGGTCACACTAAATACAACTCCCAACTAAATTATACTCTTTAAACATTTTTTTACTGATAAGAAATAAAGCTTTTATAAAAATATTTGTTTTAATTTTAAAAAAAAAACAGTGTGATCAAAAAGTATGAATTAGGTATCTTAAATAATTTATTGTTCAACTGGCGGTATTTTCAGATTACTTTAGAATCGGAGCTCACAAAACCACGATTCGCAAATACCGAGAACAGCTATGATGCAGACATCGAAGGGTAAATTGATTCACAAATTAAAATAAATGGAATGTTACGAAATCCTAATTACGGAGCTATAGGCAATAAGTCAAACAAGGAAAATAATATCAATATAAAAAGTTGTATTTCTCCGAGTGACGGTGTGGAAGAAAGATAAAGTTCACCCTTTGTGACCTTAGCAGATAGACGGAAAATGTCACACTGTTCCTTGTTCTTTGTTATCTGTATCGGTGTGTTGACAAAGTTGTAATGATTGTGAACTTCTCAATGCGAAGACTGATTCGTGGAAGATTATAGTTCATTATCCCACTCATTACATAATAATAACGGTCTTACACAAGATGTACTGACATATTATATTACACATAAATATATCACTTCACAATTTTTAAAATTTCATTTCTAAAAATATATTTTGTTTCAAAACCATCACACTATTTTTCTGCAGGGATGTTTTTGAGAGAAGATAGAAATACCGCTGACTCTTTGCTTACGCATAATACTTCTCCATATTGTTGCATTTCCTCGTAATTTCAACTTTTCTCTCTTTTAGAGAGAGGGCGAATTATTTCGAAGAATCAATTTTTTTTTATTTTTTATAATTTAAATTGTCCGCCTTATGATCACCTTACCTTCATAAATATAACAGATAGTCAAAATACGTCGCATCTACTATACTAATGCAGCACCCTATGCACCATCAGGTATGATATTGTATTTTAAATACAATTTTAAAAAAGAAACATACATATACACGACTAACTAAGCCAATTGATACAAATTGTCTGTGCAGATCTTTAAAAAACACATGTGTGTATTAAAAACACTATTTATTTCATTTATAGTAACTAACTCGACTATATTATAAGGGGCTAGAATAGGGAAAACAGAAAAGTCAAAAACAAAATAACAGTTACAAAGCGTCCATGAATTGTTTTCTTTAATATGTATATTAATTCCTGATTATTATCATTACTCTCTTATTTAGCCCCCGTCACTCTCGGTGGATAGTAAAGTTGTTAACAAATTGAACATACACGGAACTAAATATTTCATAACACAAGCCTTTTAAAAAAGCTAAAATCTACTTATTGAGTACTTATTAAATTTAAATTTCGATAGATTTTATATGATGGATAGATATCTCAGATGGCTTCTGTTGTAATAACTGTCTGTATAGGTATATAAAATACTTGTAACAACAATATAGGGTTTTAACGAAAAGTGGACTGAAGAAAAAAAAAGAATTTCATTCAGTTTTGTAAAAGGTTCGAAATATTTGAAGAAAAGAAAGGAACATGGAAATGGTCCTACCTGGATGTTCTTCAATTTTGAGCGCTGGATGATGAAATTTACTATGAATTATGTAACCGTTTATAACTTTTACGAAGACGCGTGACGAATCCAAGAATTTTTATGCAATCTAATGTAATGTCAAAATGTTGTTTTGTTTTGTTCAAAATCCAAATGCTCTAATTTTGTATTTCTTCTATCTTGATGTAAGGTAGATACCATAAGGATGGGTCAAGGGAGAGATGGGAAAGAAAGGTAATTGGCCAGGAATAATATCGATAAATGCTGTTATTTACAAAACACAGGAGTTTTTTCTTAACGATAAGACTCTTTTCTCGTTTCCTCACATATTTTCAAGGATACGGGACAATGAAGAAGTTAAGTGCAACGGAAAATCGAATATAAAAAAATGTTTTCTATCGAGCGGTAAAAATTGGATCATTTAATTGTACGCAAAGTTTCTCAAAAATGTATGGAAAAATTAACAAAAATGAAATATTTTGAACAACATCAATAGTTCTCCAAAATCAACCGATGAAAGAGTGTTGTGATACATTTCCGGTTACTGGGATACCCATCAATCGGGACAACTTCGCCGCAGAGAACTTGAGTCATTTCAAAATCACAAAACATTAAAAAATCACAGCGCTGATAATATGTTACATAATTTTTTTATTTTTTTTTAATTTTTGACTTAGTTTATTGTCTATTAACACATAAAAAAAAAACACTGAATTTCCTCAATGCATATTATGGGAGATACGAAATGCTGCGCAAAGTGGTCGGTCGGGCGTCCGGAAGGGGAACGGGGGAGACATTTCTTCCTTCTCGGGGAGCAGGGCGCTGACCAGAGGGCGGCGTTTACATCCTGGAACCGGATGCAAAGACAAGTATAGTTGAAACAAAAATCAAGGGAGGAGAGAACATTAGCAACTCCAGGCACGACTACAGCCAGGTCAGGTCGGAGGATCCACTTCCCAAAAAGATTTACACCTTAATACTCCCCGTCCATCATCAAAATATTCCTTTGCCAAATCCAATATAATCCAACGACAAGTAAGAAGACCCCCGTGGAGAAGAGGATGCGGCATTTTACATTGGAGATGCCTGCGCGAGTGAAGCCGAGCCACCGTTCATCTTGGAGGACGTTATCACTCGGAGGGGAGGCGTGTGGTGTCTCAGAAGTAGGTACCACCAACCGTCGTCGAATATAGACAACAAAAATTCAGTGTTTCATTTTATTAGTTAAATATCCTAAAACATATCTCATTCATTTCATTGTATTTTTGCTTTTAACAAACAGTGTTCAACTACTCGTGTAAGTACAGACTTCCTTTTATTTATGAACTTAGAAGCAACCTTTTGAAGAGTAAAGTGAGGGCCAAGCGTGAGGTGTTGGGTTTAGAACTTCTAACTATTTCCTACACCACATGTTAGCCTGCAGCGCAGGTATAAAAACATCTCCGCATAGCGTTTACACGCTGGTCGACCTACCTACAGAAACAATGGTAGAGTCGACAATCGGTGACCAACACAACTGGTGACCCCGACAATATATATTAGGCCCCTCCACATAGTTTTAGTACCATAATGTGTATTAGTGACTTATTCGTCTTTGTTTACTATTGTTTTTATGGATGATAAGTTGGACCTTAATAATCTAGTGTGCTTTTTTTCAAAATGTTTTAGTAATTACCGAAAATGGCAATGTATGAAATTTAAATTAGGCTTCCCCAAAGGCACATTGCAGCAATTGTCTCGTTTCTTTTGAGGATGGATAAGGGAGAATAAGGAGGAAAGTCAATTGGGGTTGGAATCTTTATTAATAAATAAATATTTAATTATGTAAATATGCACATAAAAACAAAGTAAAAGCTTTTGTAAAACGGCATAAAATTTTGAACGACAGTATATAATATAGATGAAAGAATTAGATGTAAGCATGAAAATAATTTATATAAACAATCTTTTGATTTTTGAATGATCAAACTTATAACGACTTAAACAGCATTTAAAAAATATTTAACTATCAAATATTATTTATTATTATATAAGCATTTGTTAACATATTAACACGTTCACTGCGTTAAATATATCCCAAACAATGACGTAATGCTGACAAAATAGCAATTTTCAAAACGCTACAATTGTAGACATGCTGTGGAATATTTGGTTGGGAATCCTGAAAGCACCGACATGACACGGCTCCGAACGCGTTAAATAATGAAAAAACTTGAAACGCCTCTAGGTACTTCATAATATATATTGTATGTATGCATGACATTTTAATAGCATTCACGAACTCAAGACATTCATTACATAAAATAAAAAGAATATTTAGACAAATAATAGATCATATATTCTTATTATTATCTTTAAAAAGAAACAAAGCTTGACAAATAGGAATTAATCAAACTATAATATTGAATGATACGTAACTGAATGAACACCACTGCATCGGCGGTTCATGTCAGAGCATGGGTGCTCCAACTGGGATGTGATGATGAACAGGGCAAGAAGAAAGAACTCGAGTAAGAATAAATATTATTAGTTCTCGGGAGGGGCGGTATGTACAAGTTTAGTATGTAAATAATTTTTTAATTTTTCCAAGGGCAGATTTCACAATATTTTGAAGGAATTATAATAATAAAAATGCGGTGCAGAAAGGGAACTGCTCCAAAATAAAAGGCAGTATTCAACAATTTCTCGGAAACAGGATTTTCCATCATCTTTGTACACACTTTCTGATTTGGATATTTTTACCACAAAAAGACAGTTTTTAAAGACACATTCAACAATCTACCAAATGAGATGAATGCATCTACGGTTCTCAATTTATAAGACTGTATCATACATCTAAATACATTATTTTACCTCAGAAAAATGGTTATTTTTAATACAACATTTTAGAGAAAAACTCTTTTATTTTGAGGTTATAAAGCCTACTGGTGCATTTCAGTAGCGAGTCGGGTGTAACTTCATCGTTCAGTAATCGCGTAAAACTCAAATATGTTCAATATACAAGTGGCAAGCTATGGCAAAGGATAAAAGAAACCAACATGCGTTCAACAGTTCTCAGTTCTCATGATAAGTAGATCTGCAATTATGGTGAATTCATCTTTCAGTGCCAGTTTTATTAAAAAGGAAGTCAGAACAGAAGTGGGTTGGCTAAATGTGTACAAATTACTAATGTAAATTCCTCAATATACTACACGTAATAAGAATCGGGTCGTGGTCCTGAGGTAATATTGTGGACTCACGGACCAAACGCAACTCGATTTTCATTTTTCCAGCGCAAGTTATTTACGACTTTTAGGAAATGGTCTGAAAATTTAAATATTTGAGTAAATAATAAGAACTGAAATATTTCTCTTTAATTAATTAAGATCAAGACTATTCAAGAGATTGTTAGTTCTCATTTGTCAAAAATTCCTTAAATCTCAGATAAAATATACATCTGACACTTATATCACAGATCTCATCAAGAAAATGAAGAGAAAACCTTTAATAGAAGCGGTGAAACAAAATAGATATCTTTACTCATTCCACCGATCCGTAAGCTACTATCGCCGACACAATGCACATACAGTTCAATATTTGCCATCGACACTGACACCATCTTCTATTAATGACAATTCAAAACAAATGTCTAGGAATTTGCGGCATAGAAACCTGCAGAAATGCACATCTTACTACATTTACCAAAGTCTGGCCAGTGCTGTAAACATAATATGTATGTAGGAAATGCTACTACTGAATGTGACCCCGAAGAACCTAGAAAGATAATTTTATATTTTAAACAACAGAAGCGAGTGGATTGTGTGAAATATGTTGAAACTAGTAAAAAGAGCATAATGATTTGAGGTATTTCTCTATGGATTTGCAAGAAGTAATACTGTTGAGGGATGTCAAATTAGGAAATTAGTAATAGAGCGATAGGCCAAAGGCAAAGAATAAAGGTGAAAAATAAATCATAACAATATTGCCCGAAACTGATGAGGTAGTCAAATCAACCATAAATGGTACACCAAATCTTGCTAAAAACAGAAAGTCTAATGGAATTAACAGTTTTGTGAAAACTATAAGCAATGGAAAAATATATCTAGAATAATATGGTCAGGAAAGGCGGCGAGTTTCTAGGAGTGCACCGGGATGGGGTTCCTCTGGCGCGCTGAGAACTCTTGCTGCGCCTCGTCGGCCCGCGCCGCCAGCTGCGCTCGCTGCGCCAGCAGCTCGCGCGTGCGTTGCAGGATGGGGTCCTGGAACAAGAGGGGCCGCTGGTAACTGTCTGATTAACCGACTCCCGCTAACTTCGGGGTGCAGAGGGCCCGGGGGCTCACCTGCTGCCTCATGGCGGGATTCCAGCGGCAGTAGAGGGCGCGCCAGGGCTGCACGAGCCGCAACGAGGCCACGGGGATGAGCACGGGCTGCGGGCCCTCCCCTCCGTACAGCGGGTTGCTGTACAGCTCCAGGCGGCTGTTGGTGAAGGACCACAGGGACACTGTCTTGGTCTTCAACTCTGTAATATATAGCTAAATATAAGGTGTGACATTTAATTATAATTAAATGATAAATTCTATACTCCGAGTAGTTATTGCTAATTATATGAGACAAGGATGGTACTCGCCCGCTTTAACCCGCTCTTTGTCAGAGTTGCAAAGGAAGGTTCCGAAGCGGCAGGAATAGAGATGGTCCAGGATAGTGAGGAGGAAGCGCTCGTTGAACTGGAAGGCCGTAGGGAACTGGCGCGACACTTGCCACACGCAGTCCACCCACTGCAGGAACACGGGAGACCGGTCTGCGTCGCTGTGTCGCTCGTCGCCGTGACCCGTGCGCTATAGTCAGGAAGAGTATCATGTACTGTACGGAAGGGAACCGGCACGACATTCGCTTCAAGCCGAACACAGTAGAGCAGTCTGCGTCGCTACAAGGTCATGTAATATATTTTTACTGTTGATTTAGAAGCATCGATATGTACGAGTGTCGGAACGAGAGAGACAAAAGTGGCCAGTTGTGTGCGAGTGTGGGCATTCTGTAGCCGACCTTGCTACTTGATACTCATTGTACAAGTATCGTATATTGAAGTCAAGAACATAAATACATTACAAAAATGATGTAACTTATTTAAACATAATGCTAAAACTAGATGCCTAAATTCTAAAATAAACAACTTAAACTGTGTGCCTACATATTTATTAACAATTGAAAAATAAACATTTAAAAAAACCGGTTAAAGAAAATCGGTAAATCTACTGATTTTGAGAGAAATTTACAAAATTCGATTGTAATTCAATCGATTTTAAAACATTTCCTTGTTTTCAAAATTTCTATATTCAATTTTTATATTAACCCATTCCACGCCCCACACGCCAAGGTATTTGTGTATTTTTTAAGTCGTCAATTAAATTAATATTTACGGCATTCCCTTTGCCATTGATGCCTTTGTTTATATAAGACACTCATTACTGATATCATAGGTACGCACATTTTTGACATGAATATAAACATCAACAGAATATTAGAGCCGGGATGTGGCAATTGAAATTGCTCACTTACACAAAAAAATATAGAGATAAGAAAAACACTTACACATAATAATGAATTCTATGGTGTACGGCAACGATTCTCCAACTTTTTTCACATAATATTTATAATTGGTATAGCACTAGATTAGATTATCCTTTATTTTATTTACATTATGTTTTAAAGATTTTAATTATTTTTTTTTTTCTCTTGGAATATTGTTGAGCATGGCCAAACACACAACGGCATGTTACATTCAACACACATGTACTTGGTTGCTTTTCTTGTTTTTGGTCTAAGTTTAGTGTTTGAGCAAACATAACAGTTTTTATAAGGTTTTTGTTTTTTTTTCGTTGCGGGAATAGGTTGCGGCATATGTTTAACTAGATATTTGGCAGATAACCGTAATGGTACATCTTGTGACGTACGTGGACCGACTTCGGGGCGCGATTATTCCAGAAGGAAAATTATTAAATTGGTGGATAATAGGTATAAAATTCCCGGAATTCACAGTACAATTTCCTGATGGGCTTGTTTGGGTAACTTTAGTCTCCATAGGTTCATCTTCATTGTCACTAGGTTGCGTTGTAAAATCCGAGTCATCCTCACTTTCCTCAATTTCAAAGTCAAGATCGAGAACGAATTCTCTTATATCTTCTTCTCTGAGATTACGTCTTGACATATTTAGGAATATAAAAACGTATGTTTCGTTTCGTTTCAAAAATGTTTGTATAGTAACAGCACACTCAAAATGAAATACTGAACTAAATTGGAAAAAAAAGGCAAATCAAATTTTCTATTGAATAATAACAAGTCCACATTTCCGCCAAACTTAACAAAAAACTTTTAGAACCACACCACTGAACCACTCAATACCCACACGCAGGACTTTACGATGGCGGGAGATTTAAACACCTGGGCCAAGAAATCTGTACACCTTTTTTGTATCCTGCTTTGCATAATATAAACAATATAAATTATCAACTTTTTCGAGAGATGTCGCTAAGAAATACTTCATTATATTTTTAAGAAATAATATTAAGCCCCATCTACCGTTTGAACTTGACAATTTCTTCATCGAAACATTCATACTCGCGATTTACGTGGTACGGCGTAAATGGCATTTGTGGCACGAATTGCTTGTACGCCAATACGCGTTAATGGCAGCTATTGAGTTAAAATTTACTCCCTCTCTCGCTCATGGCCTTTGGGTGGAAAGATAAGTTTACCTGATTTTCCCTTGATAGAAATTGGCAACGCTGCCTACGAGCAATGAAAATGCTAGTGACTTTTTATACTAGAACATAACCTAGTATATAATAATGTCATAACATGTCTTGATTTTGTTTTTTATTTTTCATTAATATGTTGCATTTATTTATTTTCATAATATGTTATAATTTATATGAATAGGTGTAATACGCATGTAATGTGCATGCATAAATATAAACGTGATATGCAAGTATTATATTTCAGTTTTTATGTTCACTTTGCAATATCAATGAAGTATACCCATGCATAGCATACGTGAAATTATTTATGTTTATTTGAATGGAAAAAAAGTTAATTCTTTAAAAAAAACATATGTATTTATAGATGAGGCAGTTAATGGAAAAGTGGCGTAGCACACAAACATGTGGAACTGAGATAATACCATTCAAAGTTTAGCCGTGTAGGTTAGTGGTGTTTAAACGGGTAACAGTGTGAGCAGTGCCATCTATTAATAAATGGAAAAAGGTGGGTTCAACCACATCTTGCAAAATGCATGGTTATGGACCACTTCTAACATTTATGTCCATTAATACAAATTTGTGGGTTATGTCATTTCTACGCCGACGGCAATATACTTTCTAATGTATCAAAAACTTAATGTCATGTTTACGAATGTAAAAAAAAGAATGAAGTGATTTTTGGTATAGAAAGGGGGATGTTTCAGGAAATTCTCATTATCACGAAGTACTCATAACAGGTTTACAGTGTTTACAGGTCCGGCCACCTCGCAAGTACACAATAAACATGAATGGAATGCATCTGTAGGACAGTTCAATGTTACAATTCATCTAAATAACATGTTATCCAACATTTCGAATAAAGCCTGACCTGCTGGAACTTATGTCCAAAAGAGATCCACTCTTTCTCAATGAGAAGTTCGAAACCCCTGATGGTGCGGTAGTGGGGGTCCAGCAGTAACATGGCGAGTGCCGTCAGTTGCGCTGTGCGATCCCAACCGTCGGAGCAGTGGACCAACACTGAGGTCTTGTGGTTCTCCACCTGCAAGCGAAGACATAACGTAAGGTATCTCGTCCGTCACTACGAACTAGTGCGTGCGGAGAATCTAGAGGTGCAAACCTTGTCTACGATGCGCACCGCTCCGGCGAGGATGCACTTGATGTGCTTCAGCCAACACGTGGCCTCTAGTCCGCTGAGCCAGCGATTCTGGTCGATGGCCGGGAAGCACAGCTCCTTCAGCTTCCGGAGGCTCTCGCGCATGACGTGGATGTTGTGGATATCCAGGAACACGAGCTCGGCGTTCTGGTAGGCGTCCTCGGACTCGTAGCCGCCGCCCTTGGCCTTGTTGGCCTTAGCGTTGGCGCTGGGCCGCGCGTCCATAATGAACAGCTTGTGGCTCTGTGCGTTGGCGTCCACGACGAGCTGGATGTAGCGCTCGTCGTCGCGGCCGCGGCGGCCCGCGACGCCCACGAGCGGCTGCGCGGCGCGCACCACCGCCGCTTGGTGGCGCGCATGCAGCCAGCTCAGCACGGGCAGGCGGCCGCGCGCGCGGAAGGCTGCACACGCGCGCACGGCGTCGTCCGCCGCCGCCGCCGGCACAGCCCACACGGCCGGGTAGCTGTCGCACACCTCGTACCGCTCGTTGATGCGCGACACCCGCCACGTGTCGCTGTTGACGCCCATGCGCTTGAGCTCGGCGATGGGCTCGTACACGCTCCAGCCCTCCTCGGGGAAGGTCTCCCGGTAGCTGAAGGCAAACAGCTGCAGCCCGTGGGAGAGGGGGAAGGAGAGCTGCTGCAGCGACTCGAACATCCCGCGCCGCGAGTGATTGTCCTGTTTGTGAGCAAACCGCAAGTTGCGCATGTCCTGTCGGAGGAAATAAGAGAATCAATTGAATATGTTCATTAAGATTACACTAAAACATACTTTTTTGTCACATTCGATGAGACGGATTATTTTGAATTAATAAAATTTGATGGGAACGGCCGTGAAAATCTAAGAAATTCAATTAAAGCAAGGGACCTATTATTTTTGAACATTTTTATCCAGAATACATAAATACAAAATCGAATAATTAAAAAGAAAGATGAGAAAATTAACCTTGCAAAACACTTCGATCCCGTACGAGTTCTCTCCCCGTGAAGAAGCGCTGCCCACCTTTTCTATACGAAGTATCTGAAACACAATATGCACGAAACACATTACACAGAGAAGGGTGTTTGGATGTTCGGAGCACCGGCCCGGGCACAGAACACGCGGGAGGGACGCCGGTGGGGGGGTTGGACTCACCACGCCGAGGGGCACGGCCAACACACTGTGGTGCGCACTGGGCTCCGTGGGTCGGAAGTGCAGCTGGTAGGAGGTGACGGTGAGCACGCCTCGCGCCGGGCCGGAGTACGGGCACAGGTAGGTGACTTCCCGAGACACTCCGCCCACGCGCTCCCCTCCCAGCAGAGGACACTCGCACACCGACTGGGGCTGCACAAAACCATATACAATTATTTCATTACCAGACTTTGCATAACTGTTTACTTATGGCTTAAGCTTACTTATGCATTATAAATAATCATATTAAAGACGATATTACTTTTGATAGTGAGAAGTGCGATGAATCCAGTTCATGTCCACAAAAATGTAGATAGACTCAAAATATTGTTGATATATACATTTATTTAAACGAGTAATGTGCTGACCTGAAAAGAGTCCCTAACGAATCGGGGTCGAGTGGTGGGGGCTTTCAATGCAGAGTGGACTACATTATACAGGCCAAATAATTGAAGCGCCTGTATATAATCAGTTTATGACTGAAAGTACTGCAATTTGTGCATAAAGATTGCAAAGGTAATCTATTTGGATTGTATTTGTTTTACCTGCTGCCCCCCCCCCCCCTTCTTCAATTACCCCCTAATTGTTTATTTACTTACATACATAAGTTTTTTGTACATTATTTGAGACAATAAGTTCCAACTCAATTGGTGGTTTATTCAAAAATACTTAATTTACTTGTTTCGCTGGTCAGTTCTATATGACAAGCCGTGCTCTACGGTTAAATTTAACAGTGTAAAAGTGTGTTTTTTTTATTTATTTAAACATTCATAATTACATACTACAATGACTAAATCTCGTGAGTCAAGTGAAAGTGAGCGATCACAGATAACCTTTTTTTTATTCAGGGGGGTTACCCCGGGTTAAAATAACCAAAAAAATCAAGTGCTCTAAGACGTTTACCGAAAATTAATAAAGATAGTTTATAAAAAACCAATATCACTAACAATTACTAAAATTAATAACGCCAGACATTGGTTTAAAAAATCTAATGAATAAAAAAAAGATAATGAATAATAATAACTCCTTATATCGCACAACTATTATCCATTTACTTCAAGATTAAACTTAGCTTGTATGTCATTATCCGAATGACATGCTCTTCAAAGAATTCTGAGTACCTAATATTATTCACATAAATAGAGACAAATACCACGACCATAATACAAGATACTCCAATAGGGATCTGATACTAAGCGAAGCGGTCAACACTGTTCTGGCAAAGTTGAAGAAAGTATTGACCTCGCTCTTTCATGATATTGGTCAAAGGGAGTCAGAGGGGTTGATTCTTACTGGATGTTAAAAATAAAACATAAATATAAAGAATGATGAAAAAAATACAAAGTTTCAAGTTTCATGAAGTTTCGCATATATTAATTACATTTTATATCTTTTATACATGTATGAATATGTGTATGTATGTATGTATATGTGTATGCATGTATATCATGCGCGGTCTGTTCATAGAACGGATGGAACTATTGGTTCCCTAAATTTTACCGCAAGAATATAAAAAAAAACATAAGGATAATAATATAAAAATATTGTTCATTATAATAAACAAATAATAAAAATGTTAATTTGTAAATATGACTAAGACACCCCCAGCGCACAAGCATTTCCTGCTTCGGACAAAAGCTAACTGCGCTTAGGATCCTAAAAATCTCAGCGCATCGCGCTATCCTTGATAAGCAGCGAATTCATACAGTTCCAAAGAGGTGGGGCGTATGGTACTAAAATTCTGAGTCCAAATTTTCAATGATTCTGGAAGCAATTAAAAAAAACCGTTCCAAATTCATTATCTCGTTATGCTGTACTGTGTTTTAACAAATTAAGGACTAGAATCGCTTGACCCAACCGAATGTTGTCTATTGTCGCTAAATATAACTCTACTGCGGTATTGTAAGAGCACAAAATCGCTTGAATTGAATTTTTTCTTACACTTATTAGAATAAAATAACAAAATATTTTAGTTGACCGATAATAATTAGGTCTGTCAGTTTGTTTATATATTTACAGAATCCGATTACTTAAAATTAATATTGAGGTTAGTAAAAAAATCAAAGAATTTATGTAATTTTTACAAAAGAAAAGAAATAGTTTTGCTAACTTATGGGACACTTTAAATCAACAAAATCTTTCTTTTAACTGTAAAAAACGCTTGAATGCTGGAGATGACCGCGAAACTGCATTTAGACGTCAATTCGTCGAAATATTAGATGTTATGACTTCAAACATTTCGGACCGTTTTAAAGACATGGAGAGATTTACATTAATTTCACTTATGGATCCTACAAATTTAGTCAATCATTCCCAGAAGCGTTTTTTAACAGTTTGCAGAAAAATGACGGAAAATTTTCGACGCCTTGAAACTAAGAAGCGAACTCAATTATATTTATTCTACCTCCGAATTTAAGCTACAAATTTTTTTAAGTTTTAGTTAACATTTTATGAAAAATGAGGTGAATGAAATTCTTTCTGAAATAAATAAGTTGATAAACTTAATAATAACTATCCCCAAAACCAGTGCATCTGCCGAACGCTCATTTTCTACAATGAAGAGAATTAAAACGTTTACCCGCAGTATAACGAATGAGGACAGATTTTAATCATTATCATTAATCTCCATAGAAAAAAAACTGCTCAATTTAATACAAGAAAAGCCATCTCTTTATGATAAACGTAAACGAATTTTCAAAAAAGGATCGCCGAACCGAACTCCATTATAAATGTTAATTTGGTTAGTTCTCTTAAATTATACACAAGTACGAATAATCGTAATTTTAAAAAATCAGCGAGAACAATGATTTTATTTTATTATTCAATTTAACATTATCATCGTCTTAAAACACTTGGCAGTTATAATTATGTATTGATGGTAGATTAAAAGAGTCATTATACCTATTCAAATCTGGTTGAGGTCCCCTGGTAGTGTTGCAGACTCACGAATCAATTGTCTGAGGTTCAAATCCCATTCTACCACAATTACCATTTTTTCAGCACAAGTTATTTACGTACCACTTTTAAGAAATGGTCTGGAAATGGAAATATTTGGGTATACTTTTCATGTAAACCAAGTGTTTTTTCTTTCTGTATTGATGTTAAATAAATACATACGCGTTATATTTTTAATGATGCTTTTGTTTTACTTTAATATTATTGTCGTCGGTGCTTTGTTACTGTAGTATGTATATTGCTTGTCTCAACTCAACATCCCATGAGAACTTGTGACTCAATAAATTGATAATGCTAATAAATATGTTTTTTGGGAATAAATTTAAAAAAAGATAAACAAATATATATTTTAAAAGTAAAATAAATAGTTGCGTTTTTATGATTTAACTCAATATTTTAATTTTTAATATACAATTACAATAAAAGTGATAGTTGTATTCTTCAGATCAACTCGGGAGTTATTTTATTTTATTTGGGAAATCAACAGTTCTACATACATATTTATAGTAAACAAACAGATATAGTGTATAAACTCAGAACTAATAACAGATTTCCACAAAGTATACAAAGTTAGTGAAGAAAATATATTACATATTAAATAAATACATATAATTTATACACACAAAAATGTTATTTTCGTGTACTCGTAAATATTTTTCAATAATCAAAGAATTTTTTTATATTTTTTTAAGAACAGTAAGTTATTGTAAATTGGGCGGGGTTAGGACAAGAATGCTTGAAGAGAGGATAAGGAGGGGAAGGGAGATGTACATATTTATTATTATAATGTCTAATAAGTAAAAAAATGCATTTTTAGTGTAAATTTTAAATCTGACAGAGTGATGTGTGTGTAATTTATATTTTTAAATTTTGTATAGTACACTGAAAAAGTCCTACGAAAAAAGAATTTTTAACATACGATGTTTATAATATTATAATACTTATTTAATTTTGGAAATATTAACTATTTTTATTGGTGCATAAATAAGGTGGGTGTAAAAGTTATTGTCGATTAAATTTAAAATGGAAACGCGCAATATAATTCGATATCGTCGATCGACAGTAAAGTTTTCCGGCGGTACACCGCTATTGCGACGACTACACCAATAAAGTACGGCATTTTTGATTTGTTTGTTTTGTACACTTAACTGTCAATATTTACAGAACTTCATGAGTACGTTTTCGTATTATATGTCAATGGCTGCACTTGAAGTGTTGATGTACCTACTACTGCCGCTGCTGACCACTCGAGGCAACTGAAATACAGAAGGCGACGCCTTGTTGACGAAATTGTGGAATTTATCTAAAACTAATCTTAGTTGCTGTTGACATTTTGTTCAAATGTTGAAATGGTTATGCTGACACCGAATGAGGTGAATGTTCGCTAAAAATTAACAAAATGAGCGATAACTTACTGAATCCGAATCTAAAGAATCGGTGCTGGCATTTTTAGATGCGCTAAACTCGGAATTCAACAACTCCGAACTTCCCCTCTTGGCATCCATGTTTGAAGAAGTCAAATATTTAAAATTAAATGACAGGAGAACAGTAAAAATTAAGAACTAACAATAATATTTGCTCGAATACGAGTGATTGTCATCTCAAACAACAAACGTAGCTTTGACAATTCATTTTTGACATTTAACCATAGACTAAACATATTGCATTAAGGTCACAAGTTGGCAGTGGCATAAACAACGATTCTTGGAAAGTGGAGTGGAATTCTCTTAAATTGTCAAAGGAATTTTTTTATAGTAATAACCAGCCCGATATTCATTTCCTCCGAACCTTAGTATAATAACGCACGTAAACTCAAAAGGTCTAGAATTGTAACTTTTTATATTAAAATTTTAGACTCCAATGCCTACGAATGGAGAGGCATTGGAGATCTAAATCACATTACTTTTATATGTCTTTTAATGGCTGTGAGGCAAAAATTATTTGATATTTTACAAAAGTTTTCATAAAAACAAAAGTTTTTCATAATTTTTCCGATTCATTTGTGTCAATTTCTTTCTTGGACAATTTGTTTATTGATCAATTCTTATCATATTTTTTTAATGTTCTAACTGTTCCTTATAATGATTTGTAATATTTGTTTCATCAAAATACGTTTAAATTAATTCTAATATTTTTTAAAATAAATTTCTCTTTCATTTCTAGGTTTATATAAAATATTTTAACTTCATTATTGCCCCCTTGCGTTTATTTTTGAAAATTGTTAAAAATTATCATTACTTTAAGATTATGTCTATTCAGTACCTATATATACATATTCAATTTATTTTCCTTTACATATGTTACTCTAAGTTTCTCTTTTCTGTAAAGCAAGCGGTTTTTAGTGGGTTTTTTTTGTTACTGCATATTTTAATATATCTTGGAATTTTGTTTGTTTGGTTGAATGTTCATTATATTAAATATTGTTTTGTGTTAAACTTGTAGTAATATTTTTTTTGTCTATTGTTTGTGTCTATATTGTTGTTTTTATGTTTATTGTAAAATAATGTATCTTGTTTTCTGGCCAATGTTATCATGTTTTGTTAGAAGGCCCTAATAAAGGGAAAAAAAACATGAAATTAATTATAGACTTCTTTGTTCGATTGTTTATGGCTAACAGTGGTAGCGGATGTTTTTTTGTGTTCTAGATATCTAGATAATAATTATTATGTTTTTACGTTAAAAAGTAAAAAGTAATTCACTAATTTGGTTTGAAAAACAGTGGTGTACAAATTATTTTATTTATTATCAAGTGTTTACAGTGGTTTGTGTTAAGTTCACTGTCTCGATACCTAGAAACCAGGTAACAATTATTTTTTTCCATACACGTGTGGCCAAAATTTATTTTTTGTTTTTATAACTTATTTTTCCTAAAATGAGCGATAAAGAGAAACCTCCGGATCCACCGGATAGATTTCAATCAGACTCATCGTGCGGTACAATGGACACTGTTCCAGATCCCGCAGAATTCATAACTATTAACCCGCCCGTTCCTTTGATGTTACCGGCGTTACAAATTGTATTGAATTAATTATTAATATCTATGTTACTATGAATATCACAATCATATAAAAAAAATCTTAACTTAATATTTTTAAACCAACATGGTTTTCAAGAAAAAAAAGAACCGGAACCGCCCTAGTAAATTTAATAAATTACATTCAAACAAACATGGATGCTGGAATTCCTATCACAGGAGTAATATTAGATTTTTTAAAAAGTTTTTGATACCATACCTTTAGCCACGTTGAGACCATGATGAAAAAAATTAAGTATATTGTAGTAAAACCTCAAGAATGTAAACTACTAAAGTCATACTTAACAAATCGGAGAAAGTATACATTTGTAAATGAAAAAAAAAGTCAAATACAAACAGTAAATTTTGGAGTACCACAAGGATCTATTTTGGGTCGACTATTATACATTTTATATAATAATTACTTATCACTGTACAATTTTAAAGGAAAAATTATTATGTATGCCGACGACATTGGACTATTCTATAATAATTAAACAGACGTATTAACAAAAAGAAAGAAACACTGCTAGTCACCACTGAGACGGCTGTCCACCGCATCACCGTTCACTACGGCCGTTAAGATACGGGCACCGCTGTCCTAGGAAACCCTAGCTTTAGGTTGGGTTGGGTTGGGTTGGGTTAGAGGTCAAAGGTCAAATGTCAAAGGTAAATGTCAGATCAGCAAATGTGGGGGGTCAGCAAAGGTCAGAGGTCAAATGTCAAAGTTCAAATGTCAGGTCAGCAAAGGTCAGAGGTCAAATGTCAGGTCAGCAAACGTCAGAGGTCAAAGGTCAAATGTCAAAGGTTAAATGTCGGGTCAGCAAACGTCAGAGGTCAAAAGTCAAATGTCAGGTAAGCAAAGGTCAGAAGTCAAATGTCAGGTCAGCAAACGTCAGAGGTCGAAGGTCGGCGGTCAAAGGTCAAATGTAAAATGTCAGGTCAGTAAAGGTCAGAGGTCAAATGTCAAAGTTCAAATCTCAGGTCAGAAAATAGGGGGTCAGCAAAGGTCAGAAGTCAAATGTCAAAGGTTAAACGTCAGGTCAGCAAACGTCAGAGGTCAAAGGTAAAATGTCAAAGTTCAAATGTTAGGTCAGCAAAGGTCAGAGGTCAAATGTCAGGTCAGCAAACGTCAGAGGTCAAAGGTCAAATATCAAAGGTAAAATCTCAGGTCAGCAAATGTAGGGGGTCAGCAAAGGTCAGAGGTCGAACGTCGGCGGTCAAAGGTCAGAGGTCATGTGAAATGTCAGGTCAGCAAAGGTCAGAGATTGAAGGTCGGCGGTCAAAGGTCAGAGGTCAAATGTAAAATGTCAGGTCAGGTCAAATGTCAAAGTTCAAATGTCAGGTCAGCAAAGGTCAGAGGTCAAATATAAGGTCAGCAAACGTCAGAGGTCAAAGATCAACTGTCAAAGGTAAAATCTCGGGTCAGCAAATGTGGGGGGTCAGCAAAGGTCAGAGGTCGAAGATCGGCGGTCAAAGGTCAGAGGTCAAATGTAAAATGTCAGGTCGGCAAAGGTCAGAGGTCAAATGTCAAAGTTCAAATGTCAGGTCAGCAAAGGTCAGAGGTCAAAAGTAAAATGTCAGGTCAGCAAAGATCAGAGGTCAAATGTCAAAAATCAAATGTCAGGTCAGAGGTCAAATGTCAAAGGTTAAATGTCAGGTCAGCAAACGTCAGAGGTTAAAGGTCAAATGTCAAAGTTCAAATGTCATGTCAGCAAAGGTCAGAGGTCAAATGTCATAGGTAAAATCTCAGATCAGCAAATTCGAGATTAGCAAATCAGCAAAGTTTAGGTCAGCAAAGGTCACAAACAATTTATTGTCTTGTCCTGTCCTGTTACGTCGTGTCCTGTCCTGTCCTGTTTTGTCGTGTCCTGTCCTGTCCTGTCCTGTTCAGTCCTGTTACGTCGTGTTCTGTCCTGTCCTGTCCTGTCCTGTCCTGTCCTGTCCTGTCCTGTCCTTTCCTGTCCTGTTACGTCGTGTTCTGTCCTGTCCTGTTTTGTCTTGTCTTCTTCTGTCCTGTCCTGTCCTGTCCTGTTATGTCGTGTCCTGTCCTGTCCTGTCCTGTTCTGTCCTGACCTGTCCTGTTTCAAACTTTTAAGTTTAAAATGCTCCTGTTCCTTTCCTGTTATGTCGTGTCCTGTCCTGATCTGTCTTGTCCTGTCCTGTTTTGTCGTGTCCTGTCCTGTCTTGTCTTGTCTTCTTCTGTCCTGTCCTGTCCTGTTATGTCGTGTCCTGTCCTGTCGTGTCCTGTCCTGTCGTGTCCTGTCCTGTCGTGTCCTGTCCTGTCGTGTCCTGTCCTGTCCTGTCCTGTCCTGTTCCCAAACTTTTAAGTTTAAAATGCTAGAAACCTAATTGAAAATAAAAACGATAATTTATTCTTACTGTCCTACCTAATATATTTTTTTATTGTTTTCTGTATGTGTAATATTGTAACCAATTAATTGTCTTGTCCTGTCCTATCCTGTCCTGTTTTTAGCAGTCCTGTCCTGTCTTGTTACTGTCTTGTCCTGTCCTGTTTCGTCGTGTCCTGTCCTGTCCTGTCTTGTCTTGTCTTCTTCTGTCCTGTCCTGTCCTGTTATGTCGTGTCCCGTCCTGTCCTGTCCTGTCAAGAAAAGTAAAAAAGGCTAGAATTGATTGTCTAGTCCTGTCCTGTTACGTCATGTCCTGTCCAGTCCTGTCCCGTCCTTTCCTCTTCTGTCGTGTCCTGTCCTGTCCTTTCCTCTTCTTTCCTGTCCTGTCCTGTTCTGTCCTGTCCCGTCCTGTTCCAATAAAAGTAAAAAAGGCTAGAATTTATCGTCTTGTCCTGTCCTGTCCTGTAACGTCGTGTTCTGTCCTGTCCTGTTATGTCGTGTCCTTTCCTGTCCTGTCCTGTCCTGTGCCAATAAAAGTAAAAAGGCTAGAATTTATTGTCTTGTCCTGTCCTGTCCGGTCCTGTTACGTCGTGTCCTGTCCTGTCCTATCCTGTCCTGTTTTGTCTTGTCTTCTTCTGTCCTGTTCTGTCCTGTCCTGTCCTGTTCTGTCCTGTCCCGTCCTGTTCCAATAAAAGTAAAAAAGGCTAGAATTTATTGTCTTTTCCTGTCCTGTTACGTCGTGTTCAGTCCTGTCCTGTTTTGTCTTGTCTTCTTCTGTCCTGTCA